>NC_134526.1:14005283-14250283 GCF_027942865.1 Odontesthes bonariensis
GGGAACAAAAAAAAGAAGTTCACTCAAGTAAAGTTGAAATTTTGTTTGAGGGGAGGGGAGTTAGCTTCACACAATAGAAAACATGTCTCTTCTTTTTAATTTGTGATGGGGGATTTGTAAACTAGAGAATGCTGATATGTTTTAACAATTTAGACTACAGTTTCTCTACCAAAAGTGATGCGTTTTATCTCAGTCTCTCTTGATAGTTTGTTGAATAAACAATAGCTCTCTGTAAAGTGCACTGAGGGCTTTCGATTCAGTTCGTATGTTCATTTATTTGACAAAATATTAACATGCCATTTAACCTCCCTGTCACTGCACAGTGTTTGTCTAAAACAGCTGAAACAGAGTTAACACCTCCATTGAAGGTAGAAGTTACAAAAAGGAACAACCAGAAGATCCACCCAAGGAGTTTTACTATTTTATTTTATTTTTTTAAACATCATTGAGACAGACCTGCTAGCAAGCAAGCAAGCAAGCATCTGCTAGTCATGCAATGCCGTTGCTGAGTTATTCTCCATGACCATAGAGTTTATATAAAAGATGGGCAGAGTAATGCGATGTCAGAACTGAAACCAAGAACGAACTTTGTTCAACACCACTGATGACGACAATGTGCTGGTTTCAAAACAAATCTGCCAAAAGAATCCCACCCAAAAAAGACAAACCTTTTTGTTTCATAAAACAAGTTCTCATTGTTGTATTGGCAAGATTCATTCTTTCCTGTCAGTATGTTCATCATCTGCTTCTTTTATAGATTCCATGCCCCTGACACGTGGTGATGAAAATTTGTGTTGCATACATTATAGAAATATTATCGCACAGACTGAGCCTGGTTAGACATGCACACAACAATAAACACACATCTCAAAGTCGTGCTAATGTACAAGTGTAATTAAACAAGTATGTTTGTCTGCATTGATGGGAATTTGAGTTGCAGTCTGGTATTGACTGCAACTCAACCTGAAATAAAATGCGATCGTTAGTAATGTTTCTAAAAACTGCATTAGTAAGCATTCTGCAAAATTTAAGATTAGAATTACATGCCACAATTGTGCAGACTTAGAGTGAAAATGATGAAGTTTTGAAACTGCATGAAGGTCTGTGTGATGCATTCATGCGACTTAAAAAAAAATAAAATGCGCACTTGAAGCTGTAGCTGGTCTGTTTCCTCTCCATTTTGCAAATTCAGACATCGGTGCACCCCGTGTTTAGAGGTGAACTTAGAACTTACTTTTTGCTAACTTGCTTGGTCACACAGCACACACATTTAGTCAAAGGGCCCAGTTTGATTTTTCGCTTGGTCCCCCCTTGAATTGCTAGATATTCACATGACTGTGCTGTTTTATTTATTACCTTCAGTCTAGTGCAAAGTACTTTACTCAATGGTTTTGGATTAAACTGTACTATATACAGGCTTACAATGTAGTAGAGCTGCGCGACCGCATCTTTGATTTGACACTGACATGTCACTTGTTACTATGTTCTCTGTGGACATTTCTGTTCACTACTCTTTTTGCCTCCCTGCCTGTTGCACTCTGTTTTCTCAAAAATTGTTTTCCCTTTAATGTTGAGTTTTCTTCTTTGCATTTCACACATATGAGTAAAGGAGAGACACAAATGCTCCATATCTCTTAAAATGACCCCACACCTGTCCACCCACAAAGGCATCAGTTGACATAATATTATATGAACATGGCTATGTCACTGTTTCAGGTACGAATCATTTAAGTTGTGTTTCACTTTAGGATTCGAGTTTACTGATTTTTAGAGCTGAAGTCTTCAACAATGGCATTTTTAGCTTGTGCTGGTTTCTGTTATGTTATTAATCTTTTGTAGTACTCTGAACCATTGTGCAGTCAGGGGTAGTTCTTGACAGGTGAACCACTAAGTTTAACATCAAAAGCAGCTGTTCTGAGGTTTAGATACGAGGCAAGCATCTTGGTTTGCTGATGCCTGATGGTTTGGATATGATGCATATTTTCATAGTCTACCATAGAATTAATGTTCATTTTACTTGTAATTGCACTTCTCTGGCCCACTTCTTCTTGGCAACTGTACAATTCTCCTGTTAAGCCTTCATTTTTGGCCTAAATTTGTGACACCATTGCTGGTAAAAATGTATATGAACAGCTGTGATGGCTGAGCTTCCAATTTTAGAAACATGTCATATATGCATCACTAGTTTTTCCTGAGAGAGGCTACATGAATGTGAAAAAGGGGGAAAGAGTTGAAAGAGAATTTATCATCCAGTTTACAAATTCAGTAAATAGATGTGTGTATGAGAGCAGTAAATGGATAGTCTGCAAATATAACCTTCCCTTACTGCAAGATGAAGCACATTAAGATTATGTAATTTTGCAGTAAGTATACTCACACTTCTATACCCAGCATACACATTCACATGGCCACCCAAAGTCTCAGCTATTACCCGTGTCTCGCACATTATCCAGCTGCTCCATTATACTTGCCCACTTGTTTGTTTCCCTTGTGACTTGGCATGCGAGGTAGGCAGGTATTAACATCACTTTTAAGCCATGCGCATGTGTGTGCATGCACACATGCACAGCACCTAACACAGACTCCCCATGTGGAATGCACAGCACTCGTCTCGACAGGCCAGTGTGTATGCTGACGTAATGATAGCTGATAGTAAAGGTGGAGATATTTGAACGATATTTTGTAGCACAACATTTTGCAAGCACTGCTCCTCATCTTACAGCTTCTCCCATGGCAACGACCCTGGTATTATCCTGCTTCCATGACAACCCTTAGTGAATCTGGTTTGACCTTCACCAGTGATTCAGTGTCTCTCCATCCACCTCCATTCTTTCTCTGCAGCTTCATCTCTCATTCTCTACTCGGTAATGCAAACTTCCACTTTTTTTCCTGCTCTGTAGCCTGCATTCTGTTATTTAATTTTTTGTTTCCACCCGCGTGGGCGTTGCATGGCTACTGTTACACAAGCATTCAATGCATCTATACAAGCTGATGTCATACTTCAGGGGACAGTCTGTTCATGTGCACACAAATCAAGCAAACCATGGTTCCCACCCTGACTTAGTGCTTTTAGCTACCAGGCATGTGGCTGCTTGTTGCAGAACTGCAGGTGCAGATCAGCCTAAGCTCCCTTACCAACAAAGGAACTATTGTTTTCTCTCAGACGTGGAAAGAGGCGAGGTTCAAGTGAGCTAGGAAGTATTGAAACATTAATGGTGCAGGTTTTTTTTTTTTTTTTTTTTTTTTTTACAGGTGTTTGTGTGTAAGATTTTGCTTATTTCTGTGTAGTGCTTTTTCTCACTGCAGTAAACCTGTCATGTCACTCTTATCTGGTATGCGGATATCAGCCTGACAGCCCTTACACAGGTTGTGTCATGCCTGCCAAATATTTTCTGGATGAAACCATAGCGTTGCGAAACGCATTTGAATTTTCTTCATTATGCCTCTCAAGTAATCGTTGATTGAATTATGTGATGCCTCAACACACTTGAAGATTGCAGCCCAATTTTCTGTTACTGTTGATGTGTGCTGTGATATTGAAATTACCATGGTAACCATTTGCATCCCCACAATGTGGTTTGTTTTTTTGTTTGTTTGTTTTTTTCTGCATGCTTTTGCATTGTACATTATGCAGTAATTAACTGCAGATGCCAGAAGAAGATCTCTTGCAGACTCAAGTAATTCTTCAACTTCCTGGGCTCTTGCAAACACCTGTTCTCCTGCCAGTGTGTGCTTTTGTGTGCAGCACAGTGATGGATACTCATTAGTTAATTGATCCAGCTAGTTGAAGCAGCCAGCAGGGTCTCTAAGCTCTTAGGGCTGTGATCAGGGATGTGTAAGCTGCTTAGCAGCCCTGCTGGGAACTGAGAGGATACTTTGACCTGCTTCTCTGCTCTTGTTAGGCATAAGATCAGCGAACCTCATCAGGGACAATGATTCTACTTAATTTAGATGGTAATGACAAAATATTTTTCCAAGAATGATTTGGCTGGACATATCTAAAAGTTTACCAAGATGGTTGAAGTCATGTCATATGTTATTTATTTATTTATTTATTTTTGTGAATGTAAATGGTATGGATGCCTTGTTTGCAATATACAGTGACCAAACCAATTGCACTCCCACAGAAAACTCTGCTTTTGAGCTTTAGAAGCCTCCTTTGTCTACAAAACTTTCTTCCTCTGTTGACTTCATCATGTAACGCATATGCATGACACCTGCATTGTGGCTAGATGGCATGGCTCAAGAAATTTCTCAATTTGTGCATCCAACTCCTCCGTCTACTCCTCTCGTTACATTTTAGTCCATTTAAGGTTACAGCCATATATCATATTCAGATGCCCTTGCTTCAGAGCCATCATTTTTAATGAACAGCAGTAGGATACAATGTGTGACAAAGCTGCATCTTCTAACTATTGTTTTGTTGCATCCTATAACTATGTCTTATAATTTCTGTCACAAGAGTAAACTAGTTTTCTGCTATATATATATATATAGCTTTGTCACACATTGTATCCTACTGCTGTTCATTAAAAATGATGGAGATATATATATATATATATATATATATATTAAATTTAGAATCACCAAGTAACTTAAAGCGATACTATGTAACATTTCTACCTTAAAGACATGGTTGGTAATCCTGTTCAGAAACACATTTTGTAATACTGGGTGAAATGGTCCGTCTATCCTGAGAGAAATCTATACAAGATGTATTTAGAAAAAGGGACGAAAATAATCAGACCTCTGTGGCAGCTGCAGGACTGAGAAAAAGCTGACCAATCCGAGATCAGCGGGACCAATCAGATGCCTCTGCTTTCTGCCTACGCCCCCCTCTGTCGGCTCCCTGCTCCGTGTGCGCACGCGGTTCTACCGGCTTTGGATGAAGCACTGACGGAATGGGGAGGGGGGGGGTGGAGCTTAGAGGAGGGGCCACTTTCGAATCTTGCTAGCTCTCTTGCTAGCTCTCTAGGATTACCTACCATAGCTTTAAAATGACAGCTTGAAAAAAATTGTGCGGCTAGAATGAGTTTTAATATTACGATTGGCCTGTCTCCTATGCCCTTCGGGGGTCTGAGTTGGAAAAACTGCGCTACGTAACTTTGCAGGACCGGCCCGGTAGCGGCCCGGGAGCTGAGCGGAAGTACTTCGACTTGCTTTCTGGCACACCTACCGCAAAAACAAATAGACCCCTCTCACGCTCCCAGGTACATTTGATTACTCTTACCTTCTCGGTCGACATAGCTTGCACCTTCTGACTCCTCGCCGGTTCGTCAACAAATGTGAAACGTGAAAGCGAAAGGGTGTTGTATTTACGACAGTGTAACCGTACATTACCTCCAAACCTGTAGGGGGAGCTCCATAATGGGCTTTTCGAGAAGTTACATTGTATTGCTTTAAATTGCATGTTTTTGGAAAGTTGAAGGAAGCCTAAATACCCTGAGAAAAATCACATGTTGAACGAGGAACCTTCTTGCCATGAGGTGAAACTGCTAACCACCACACCAATGTACAACCCCTTTGCAGTGTTGTCTAACGTATAAAGAATTTAATGACTGAAAACAAACTCTAAGTGATAAAGGGGGTACCGGTAAAGTAGTTTTAGCCATTTAACTGCAAAAATGTCAAAGCCCTTTATCCCTTACATTTTCTTGATTAGAAAAGGATGTTAGTTGCATATTAATTAATTGCATTTTCCCCTTCGTATCTGGTCTAAAGTACCAACTTCTCTCTCCACAAATTTCTTTAAAAAAAACATTTTTTATTATACCCCATGCAGATGAAGTCAATTCGGTCATGACCACTTCGTCAGTTAGCACTTGGCTTGCTTTCTGCTGAGATAGACAACACTCCAAAGCCCTTTAGAACTGAATTAAAGTCTGTACTGATACCAACCTTTTTAAGATGGGCTGAGATGTGCTCTTAATAGGTCAGCGTTCAAAGGAGGACTCAGCAGGGGAGTGTGAAATGAGCTAGAAAAAAATCTGACATTAGACGTCGGCATGCTGTTCTCACTCAGTTCTTTAATGTTTCTTTTGCAAAAATGGTTGCAGAAATATAGTGATAGATAATATTTTGTCTTTGGCTTTTTTAGCCATGCTTGTAATTAGGATTATTTTTAGTATAAATGATGCTGCTCCATAAATTGAAGCTAAAGTTACACCTTTTATTCACATTAATGGCCGCTCTCTGAACTTGTATCGACTCCCTAAAGTCTGCTTGGGCAGAATGTAATATCTTTGACACAGCTGAAGGGGCTTTGCACCTTCTGATCGGGGAAATGTGTATGTCTCATTTTTCTGTACATGTAGGTATCTCACTGTCTTTCCACCAAGTCTTTTATTTGTATGTGTCCTTCGCTCAATGTGGCTCTTTGTTTTCCTTTTCCTGCCAATGCACTGCATATTCAGAAGAGGCAGCCTGTAGGTATTTGAAAGTGAAATGCTCAAAGCTGCATGCCCCCTCCTTATTGTTTTGTTTTTGATTATTATTTTTTTTTCTTATTTCTTTTTTTATGGAGACTTCAACCTTTCTTTAAGATGTTAAGTTGTCAATCTAGAAAACATTTTGTTTGATCTCCATAAGACGCCAGGACTCCAAGATCAAGATTGTTCTGTTTTTCTTTAATTTTTCAATTCTTGTATGTTATGTTGTTTTAGTGTCTGTCATCTTGTAACAAACCTTCATCATGTTTATCATTGTCCCAGCTACAAGTCACTTGTCCTATATGTTTGTGTCTTGTTTTACTGCATGGGCTTTGCATGCTGGGGTCTCTGTTTTTCTCTTTCTTCTCTTGTTTCTTCTTTTTTTTTTCTCCCCTCAAGTTTCCAAGTCCTCTCCTGTCAGTCCTCTGCTTCTGTTATGGAGTATTCATGTGCTTTCTCCGTGTCTCTGTTTCTCTGTGTGCAGGGGATGTGCTGTTCCAGATGGCTGAGGTTCACAGACAGATCCAAGTGCAGCTCGAGGAGATGGTTGGTATTCTAAGCTCAAAAGGGTTTTCAGCTGAGTTTTTCAGGACTAATGTATATAAGAAATACATTGAAAGACAAAATATATTACAACAATAATCTATTTTTGTTTTAATTTGTGTGCCCCGTTGTATTCCTGGAAAAAAATGCTCAACAGCAACACACATTTTTCCAGCAGCCTATTATTTATTTATTTATTCATTTATTTTTTAGGTATATGTGGAAGTAAAGTTAATCTAACTTTTTGGGATTTAAGACGGGTTGACACATTGACACGGAGAGCAAGGGAATTGACTTATCAAACTGAGTCCGTCAGGTCAATATATTCAATATACATTGCTGTCTTATGGCAACATTAATAATTCAGTAACTTAAACATAGAACTGATTTATACTTTGCTCTCTTGATGCTGTCGTATCAGAATAACTTGACTGCAATTTAATTCAGTTTGACATTCATTTCACATTGTGCTCAAAAGCCAGCTGAGAGTGTTACTAGGTTTTGGACCAGTGTTGGGTCCTTTTAGTTACTGAGTAACTGTGCAAAAGAGGAAACTGTGTAATTCATTATTTAATGGTTAAAACATTTTCTCATGTTGAGTGAACTAGTGTTTCTGTGCTTTGTTTTTTTTTTTCCCCAGTTGAAATCCTACCACAATGAGCTGCTCTCTGAGCTAGAGAAGAAGGTGGACCTGGATTCTCGATATTTGACTGTGAGTATCTAAGTCTGACATTTACAATCCTGATGAGTGCCTTCCACATTTTCTATCATCTTAGAAATGTATATAATGTTGCTTTTAATCTGTCAATTCCTTATTTGAGTGAAATGATAATAGAGATGGAGAGTAAGTTTAATCTTTTAAGATCTGATTGAAAGTGTTTATCTGCAACATTTCATGTCTAGTGTATGGTCAGTGTTTGACTAATTATAAGATACCCCTCGTGGAGTGTTTGTACAAGTGTGCAAGTACTGCGGAGTGGATCTACATGTGATATCTTTAGACTGAGTGGGTTGCAGCCTGAGTGTAGAGCAGTACTGCTGTGTTTTTTTTGGGGGGGATGGGATAGCTTTACCGTTATTTTATTATATTGCTAAAAGGACCATGTTATGTGCTGCTTCAGTTCACAGCTGCTCACTCACTCACGCATTTATTAGAATATAGTTTTTAGCGATTAGATAGAAGTGTTTTGTGATATGAACAAGGCAATCCATCAGTAAAATAAGATGTTGTTACATCGGGTTCAGATGAAAGCCGATGTCGTAATATAAACTCCAGGTAACCTCTGACACATCAGACAAGCTTGTGTTTAGTGTTTTATAATGGGCATTGAGAGAGACATGATATTTAAATAAATTAATTTAAAAAAGGAAAAAGAATCCTTAGAAACGTTTCCATTCAGGAACTTGTATGCTTGTATATCCTTGAGCTTTTAACATCTCGTACTTATTGCAAATTTTCTATAAATTTGCTACAGTGACAGTCACACTTCTATTAGATTTAGTCATCTAAAGTTATCAAAGGTTTTACTCTGTTCAAAAAGACTTGAGGAAGAACATTGGGCCTCATGCAACAACCATTCGTACAAACAGATTTGTTCTTACGTCGTGCGTACGATTTCAGAGAATTTGCACATTCACCAATTTTTTTCTTATTTTAAGTTTTCTCTCGGGTACGAGCAGAATTTATACCCCATAATTATGCTGGCATTATTCTGTTTGACTTAAGTTATGCACTAATTGAAGGTTAATTTGACTCTGGATATAACAAGGTCAATGGGAAGTGTAACCAGCGGCTGACTTGCTACTTTTGGATACCTTTGCACGTCAGGCTCTTGGAAGCGAGCGTGTGTTCCGAGGCCTTGTAGATATCCTTGCGGAGACAGACGAATGGCTGACATTGCGATTTAGATTGCCAAGGACTGTGCTGCTGCAAATATGCACCTTGCTAGAGCCACAACTCCAGGGAAACACGCGGATCAAACCCAATTCCACCACACGTCCAGGTCGTCACCACCCTTGGATTTTTGGTCACGGAAACCTCTGTGAGTCGTGCGCTTCCCTTGGTCATCAAAACTCTCACCAGTTTATCACCCATGGTACATGAAATTACCATACACCGCTGTCGAACAAGTACAAATTAAGGACTTTCATTCCATGACTGGACTGCCAAACATAATCGGAGCAATAGACTGCACACATATACACATCAAAGCACCCGTGTCGTTGTGGAGCGCACTGAGCTGAAGGCCAGGTGGGTGTGTCTCGATACAGCGGGGGGGCAAACTGCTCTATAGCCAAGAGAAGGCATGCCACATGTGCACAATATTGCCATGAACGAGGGTCTCCCACTACCTGAATCAGCCCAGGTAGACAAAAGACCCCCCTCATGGATCACCCCATCAAAGTGCCATCATGAGGCAACAACTGATTGCATGGGTTTAGTTGCAGTCATCAAGTGCCTGGCCATGGGGAGACATTTAAAAAAAATAAATTTATGCCATTTTCATATCAAACCATTTCTTCTTTATTTCGGTGACATTCAATCTCAGAGCCCTTAAAGTTGTTCTTTTTCCGCCTTAATGCCATTCTCATGACTCAAAACTCAACACTTCCTGGCTCAGGAAATGGGAAGCGTAGCCTTATATGGTATTATTTTGGGCGTGGAGTATGCAAATTTACTATCCTTGTGCACTTAAATACACACGGGTGGCATTCATCATTTACGCAGGTCGTTTACACACTTTTTTCCGAAGTTAAGAGCGTTTGGTGAATCTGACGTGGCGTGTTCGTAGACCTTCTTTCAAAAAAAGTGAGAGAAATTTAGAATTAAAAATAAAAAATGTTCTTGCATGAGGCTCAGTGTGTTTCTCTAAACTTAAGTGATCCCCGTGGTGCATCACTCACTCTCTTTTCCGTCTCTGTCCAATTCATTACAACTCAAAGGGTGTTTAATACAGCCATTTTGCCAAGGCCACTTGTGCCCCTGAGGTGTGCATAAGGTGTCCTTTGGCACTTCTGTCTTGAACAGTGTTTGGTAATGTTAATGTTGTTAAAAGTAACAAATTGGATAACAGGGCTACTGTCGTTTAAAAAAAAGTAACTTGTTGGTTTACTAATTTATCTGTTGAAAAAAATATCTAGTTAGACTGGTTTTGCTTCAACAGTTATGAACACTCCTTTAAAACACCTTGTGCACTTTGGCTATAATGTCTGAGTTCATCCACCTTCTAAAAATAATGTCTCCACCTCTTCACATAGTCTATTTAATTGTATAATCTGCAACTCTTTAATCAAATGAATGACAAAGTAGCCCCTTTATTAGTTCCTTATTAATTATTATGTTTACAAATAACATTTGAATTAAGCATGTGAGGCTCAATGCCAATACACTAACAAATTGGAGGAGGTTAATAACGATCTCGCGGAAGGATGGCAACTGTTTGGTAGCAGCTAGTAACAAGCTTGTTAATTTCCCTGGTGTAGAAGCTTCAGCTGAGTTTCAAAAGCCAGCCGTTGATGTTTTTATACTGTAGCACTTGCTTATCCAGAGCTGTGCAGCTGTACTTGGCTTGCATTTACAACTTTAAATTTAAAGTAAAGCTCTGTGCTGCTGAAGGAAACTTGTCACCAAAGCGTAACTACCATGATGTTCTTCCCCTTTTCACTCACAAATTCAGAATTATTCCCTGATGTTAGTGCAGTTCACTCGGCCAGAGACATTGCAGTGTGGACAGCCTTATGTGCACTAACGTATGCATGAATGTCTAGGTGTCAACACATGTGTAAGGGTTTCTTTTTTTTTTTTTTTCTACTAAAAGGACCAAATCAAGGAAATTTAAATTTTGAATTTTCAGAATCGCCTGTGACGCCATCATTTTATCCGTCTCATTCAGTTTGGTGAGATTTTGCTACTAACACGTGATCAGTTTATGGAATACAATTGGTTCGATTTTGGAACTAAAACTACCCGGTTAGGAAAAGATTACTGTTCTAGCTTAAATACACACAACATTCATTATTGCAGTTAGCCCTGCATGCTGAAAAAATACACTAGAGGATAAGTTGTGCAACAAGTTACCTGAAACAGAAAGACTATGAGTCTGTCTCTCTCTGTCTTTAGTTTCACATAATTGCTTTCACAGGATTTTACAACACACGGTCAGTCATTACAGAAAGGTCAAAGTGGAAAAATTCTTGTGGAAACAAGCACAAGATTCTCTGAGTGTAACCAATGTTCACCCACTGACCCCTGAGTTTCTAATCAGATTTAAGCACAATGATAAGCAGTCTACTTTAGCAGGCAGTGATTAAGAGTTATTGGTATTCTGGAAAAACAGTCCACTAGCGTTAATGACAATCATTTTAGTTCAAAGATGGATGTTTGGGATAACTTGTTTATGCAGTATATTCCTGCAAACTTTTCACAATAGCCAAATAAGTCGCCTCTAAACATTATTTACTGCAGGTGCAAGGGATTTTCCACCAAGAAGTTTCAGTTTCTTAGAGTCAAATTGCAGATGTCAGTAGTGGAGTGACCTGTTTGTTTTAGTACTTTACCCGGAAGAGTATGAGGGAATGAAAAGATGACTCATCCATTGTTGCTGTGTTATGAAGGAGCAAAGGCATAATTGTGTATTTAGTATGGAAGTTTTTTGAAGAAATCGATATTTTTAGGGGGTAGCTGCTGATTTGGAAAATGAATTATGTTGAAATGTAAAAGTCCAATATTTGAAGTTTTCAGTCCATATCACTCGTTTCCCACCTATTTCTGCTTTTAAATCCAAACGCAGCATGTGTCTTACACTGGAAAGAATGCCCCTCCAAAAATAAGTAAGAAAAACAACAAATTCAAGACGTTTTTGCTTGAAATAAGCAAAAAAATCTGCCAATGGAACTTGTGAAAATCGGCTTGTCAAGATTTCTTGAAATAAGATGTGATATTTGGGACTTTTGAGATAAAAGTGATATTGAAATTAGCTTAAAAACCTCTTCAAATGTCAAAAAAAGCTTGTTTCATATGAAATCCGACTCAAAACAATTTGTTTTCAAGACTTTTTCATTTAACAAGATATTCCTGATGTATTGTCTTCAAACAAGTCCCTAATATCTGGCTGAAAGGGTACTTTTTAGGCAGTTGTGTCTTATATTAAGTGTAATGAGATATTTTGACTAGAAATGAGACAAATATACTTTGATTTTTTTCCAGTGTACAGCTCGTCTTCCAGTGACAGCAGCGGCTTCCTTACTGCTCTTTCTCTGAATACTAAGAGAATACCTGCCTATATTCTCACTGTGTGCAGTATGCCAATGCAGGTGTTGAACCCTGGTTATGAGCGTTCCTCCTCCAATTTTGCCTCCCGGAGAGACCACATGAGCTTTCTCACACCAGACACTGTCACTATAGCAACAGAGATGAGGAAGCCTGGATTTTTTTTTTTCCTCAATAGATAATTAATAAAGCAAATTAAATAAATCAAGCTAAGCGATTTGGTTTCTCCACAAATCTATTTTATTTTTTTTATTTGTTTTTGAGACAAATGATCAGCTGCAGCGGATGTTTCTGGAGACTCAATCTTAGGCTGTGTTGATGTCAAATTAAACCAAGAGAACTGATTGGGAGTAAACATAGAGCTCGTTAAGGATTACATAAATCATTTGTTCATTCTGTAAGAAAGATTTCAGATGCTTCTTGAACAAAAGAGTCAAGGAAAAAGTAAAGCGATAGAACAATCAGCGCTTTCAGCTTAACAGTGATATTCACTAGTTAATCGGAACATTTCAACCAGCTGCTTAAAACTGAACAGCTCTGGCCCATTAGGGCAGGAACAGGAGACCTGAGGGTGTCTTGTGATATGCAGCTCTGGATTGTTGGCAGTGAATCCTGTGGTTTTGCTGAGAGTTGTGGTGTGAGACTTCAGTGGATTGGGCTTCTTCGGGTACATCTCATGGATGGTAAATCAGATTGGCAACCGTTCCAGGCATATTTTTCTATCCAGCCGAGTCACTTTATCCTTCATGGAGAGGCAGCTGCTGTCAGGTAGTGATCGTACTTTGGCAGGATAAGTGTGCTTGGTCTTCAGCAACATTTTCCTGTTGCTGTACATTCCATAGTGACATCTCCTGGTTTCTCAGCAAAACTTATTGATTTAATAATTAGTTTTGTTATTGAGGTTGATCTGCGAGTGTCAACAAACAATGAAGGGGAAATGTTCTGGTTACACACCGAAGCATTTTTTGTTTTCAATATTGCTGTGATGGGAATGAATGTAGAAGTTTTTATGAGCTGAAGCTTTACCTGGAAACCTTTGAGATTGAGATATCATTTACTTCTCAGCTTCTTCTTATGCAGCCCTTTTAATTTGTGGCTCTTTTTAAGAGGTCTAATCTTCTGTTTATAATGCTTGTTGCCCCCTTGTAGGCTGCCTTGAAGAAATACCAGATGGAACACAAGAGCAAAGGGGAGAGTCTGGAGAAGTGCCAGGGTGAATTGAAGAAGCTGCGCAGGAAGAGTCAAGGCAGCAAGAACCCCTCCAAGTATGGAGAGAAGGAGATGCAGGTGAGCCTCTCTCTGGGTTTTTCTTATTAAAGTTGCATTAAAAGTGCATGATCGAACAGAAAGGTTTACAATGTGTTTAAGAGTTACACATATTATTCTGTTAGGAACAAGAAAATGGCCGAAGTGCCCTGAAACCATAAGAGCAACTCTGCTCACTGATACCATTTTGTTGCACTGTTCTGTTGTTTTTCTGTTCAGTTTTTGCATAGTTTCTGTGGTTGTGGGTGACAATTGTATTTTACATTTATGAGTTGTGTTGAAAATAATGGCTTGATTTTTTTATTTTTTTTTTATAAAGTAAAAACAACACCGCCAATATGGGGGAGGAATCAGAGGCAATGAGATGTCCTGAGTGGGAGGGCAAGTAGTGGAGATTTGATTATGAATTGTGTACCCTCTGCAGTCTTTATTACATCTACACACATACAGTAGTCGCATAGAAACACACACATACATGAAAATGAAAATAAATTAAAGTAATGGATGTAATGAAGGTGCATGCACAGTTCAGCCACTGTGTTTCAGCATAATGCTTTGATCAGGGATTAAAAGGATAAGTTAAAGCACAGTGCTCACATACACCAGAAAATAGGTGACACAGTTTCCAAAGTGGAGATATTGCTAACAGTTTCAGTCACTGATATATCAAAATGATAACCTCCCAACTGAGTTTTATGCACTTTAGTTGTATACATTTGTTTTCCGTCTGGACTGGTAAAGTGACATGGCTCATTTGAGGAGTTACTGGTTGTGTGATATAGATATTTAATTTACTTTTACAATCTTAAGGGATGAGATCAAGAACAGTTCCAATTTGTCAAAATCTCTGGATGCAAAACTAAAGCCAGTATTTGCATTATCACTCGTGTTCCATAACGGAGCAACCTCTGACAGAGCCTTTCAGGTGTAACTTTGAGGATTCATAGTGAATGTTCAGTGTTTGGTTTTCCATCACTCAACCACCTACTTGACAGAGGAAGCAACAAGAATATTTGATTCCTTTTCTGCATAAACTCTTATCCTAAGTCTTGACTTTTTGTTGTTAAATTGTTTAGTCCCAGTGTTACAGTTAAACTAAGAAAAATTACACTGCAGTGAATTTCACAGATTTAATTGGAATTTTGACAAGGGACGGAGGCAAAAATGTCAAACTAACAGGTCTTGGCTAGCATGGTTACTACTGAGCTTCTGTTGGTCTTGCTGTGAAGTGCAGTCAGCAGACTCGGGCAGACCAACACTTCAGAGTACAAACTTTTCTGGAGCTCACTGGGTTTGAAAATTCTTTGCTGCCAAGCCTCTGGCAAAGGAACACCTCTTCTGTCCACACAGTTTACATGCCGCTACACATTCAAACAAACGCACACACATCTATCCAGGCCTGCCTGCGGTGGTGTGGCAGTACTGGATTGATGTGACTGCTGTGTCACATCAAGTTTGTTCCACTGTATCAGAAATGCCTTGAAGAGATGCTGTTATAAAGTGTCATCACAGGGTGTCAAGATTGGCAGTATGCTCAACAGTTCAGCTTAGCATGAAGCACAGCTTGAAGTGGGATGAATATGTGGACTTCACACCAGTAAAGAGTTGAGTTTCTGCATACCTGCTTATTCAACTCCTTAAAAGTCTAATGGCCTGCCAGCTGGCTGTCAGCTGATTTGTACACCGTTTTGATTCAAACACAAGTGTTGTATATAAAAAGGTGCACGTGTGAGATATACACTATTGGAAAGCTGAGATTCTTGCAATTTAGTCGATGCAAACCATTTTGCAGTACACTCGCCATCAAATGCAAAAATTTTTGGAGCGCTTCTGATAGAATAACCTGTATATAATATTAATGTGTCTGTTCGTTAAAATAATTCAAATGTTTCTCCTGAGGAGCAAAAACATGTCCAGCTAACACCAAATATTCAAAGTTTATCCGAATGTTTTTTGCTTGTTTTCATATTGTTGAGATTTTCTGGTAATCTTCAGTAGATATTTATATGCGATAAGCAACTGGATTTAGTAAATCACAGTCACAGGTCATGGTTTGTAAACTGTATATTTTCCCTGGCTCAAAGACTGCAGCCTTAAAAATGTCCTGTTCACTGTGGAATCAAAGAATTAAGAAGAAAAAAAAAAACTAAACAAATATGGCACATTGTTTGCCCACAGATAAACTGCCTCAAATGGGTAAGATTTGAGTGCAACATGGTGTGCTCAAAAATGGGTGAATTAATAAAAACTGAATATTTTGGTGTTTTTGGTATTTTACTTACTTTAAAGGGACATCTCTTCTTCAAACAAGAAACCATCTCTTAGGAGCCCTTTCTATATTCAATCGAGCTACACCATTCAGTCGGTTAGAGTGCACTGCCCTGTCAGTAGTGCATGTTGTGTAGTCACATAGTGTTTTTGTGCCGTTCCGGTTGAATCTGTTTAGTGGTATATGTAATGATAACCAAAGAGGGCTTCATGGTGGTGTGGTTGTTGGTACCGTTGCCTCACAACAAGGAGGCTCCTGGCTAGGACTAGGGTGAGTTTGCATGTTCTTCCTGGTATATGTGGATTCTCTTTAGGTACTCGGACTTTGTCCCACCGTCCAAAAACATTAATTTTAGGTTAATTGGTTATTCTGAATTTACTCTAGGAGTGAGTCTACATAGTTATTTTTCTGATTTGTCTCTGCATTGGCCCTACAACGGACTAGTGACCCACCCAGGATCTACCTTGCCTTTCACCAAATGGCAGCTGGGATAGGCCTGAATTGGATTGAGCGGGTGTAGAAAAGGGATTGATGGATATCCAGTGTAACCTGGC
This sequence comes from Odontesthes bonariensis, assembly GCF_027942865.1. Classification (NCBI taxonomy): domain Eukaryota; kingdom Metazoa; phylum Chordata; class Actinopteri; order Atheriniformes; family Atherinopsidae; genus Odontesthes; species Odontesthes bonariensis. The sequence continues at coordinate 14,021,613 of NC_134526.1, forward strand.
GTTGTCAGGGGACATTTGGTATCCTCAGAGGCACTGGCAGAACTTAAAGCATGACATTTTGGGATTTCAATGGTGTAATGAAAATAAACAATACACAAACTAGAAGATCACCTATCTACCAAAAGCTTTTACGTTCATCTTCAGTGCACCGTGAAACCAGATTTATTTATCAGAAGTTCATATGATAGTATCTTGCTGTGAGATAAAGTAGCAGGGAGAATTGAGAAGCATATTTACTGACTTCACTATCTCTCGGCTGAGTCACCAACAGAGGAAAAAAAAACAAAAAAACATTACTCTATGCATATTGAACATGGAGTAGTAGCATTACCCCATACTCCTACTGTGTCTCTATGACTGATCAATTGGGCCCATCTGTGCGGAGGGAAGAGCTCATCAGGCTGTGGACTCATAATACACAACCAGTTAGAAGGAAAAAGAAAAATCAATCTCCCCTTCTTATTTTCAGCCTGCTCACTTTCACTGATCATATCACGGCTGTGGGCGTGTGAGAGAAAAGTCAACTCGTTTGTGCCTGAGCCCCGCAGGGAGCACAGCACACAAAGAGAAAGAGAGCCCTGCACTCCCACAAGACCTGTGCTTCATAACGACAACCGTCCACCAGCTCGCTCTTTGACTGGCTTTAGATTGTACACAGAGGTGATTTCTTTCAGGCATCAGGAGGCTGTTGAGAAAGTACTGGTACAAGTTCCAAATCTGAGGACAGATTGTTCTCCTCCTCCGCCACATTTCAGATACTTAAGAAGATGGGACTAAGTTTACTTTTTCCATCTCCTCCTCTTTTTTGTTTAACTATAAGTAGATGTCTGAGCAGAGTCTGGGTGCAATTTATTGAACGCTGCTTCTATCACTCTCAGCCTGCACTTCTGTGTTGGTCTCTTTGTCTTTCTTCCTTTCCCTTCTGCCTTGAGACCCTTTCACTGTGGCATGTCATCAATGGACAAAGCTTGCTGAAATGCTAATCACTTTGCTCTGTAGTTCATTGGAGGGTGCCACTGGACTATAGAAAGGGATTTTATTAAATTAAATTCCTTTGCCTTTCAATAAGAGCTCAGACAGAGATGGAGCTCTGTTCTAAGAATTAAAGTCATGAGATGTTTGATTAACTCAGGATTTCTTCAGACCAGTGTCAAAAGTTGGAAAAGAAAAAATCCAATTTTGGTTGCGCACATCCATGCATAATCCGCATAATTGGCTATGTAGGCACAATAAAACCTATGTAAAATTCACAGGTGCCTGAGGTGTAGTTCCTTTCATTGGTACCCTGGAGCATTATGATACATTGCCTTTTAATCCAAAGAGTGCTGATGATGAAGGAACATAAACAGAGCGGTAGACCTTAGTAGCTTGAAACTGTGCAGGGAAATGCTTTGGAATTCCCACATGAATACAGCATAGCATAAACAGTTTTGCTGCTGTGAACCCTGGTGTATTCTTCACTTTTCAAATGGTGTGAAAGCCTCTCCTCCCAGTGCTTGTAATTACTGGAAAATGTGTTGGTGTGCCGTGTTATGAAGTGGTGCTGAGTTAGGATTTTGTCCTAAATATGTCGGTATAGGGAGATATGCAGTAAGGGTGTAATGTTGATCAGTTAAATGCCTGAATGTAGGAGCTGCCCTGATGCCTTGCAGTTTCCTTTTATATTCATAACCTTTGTAAAAACAAGTCATTCCAGCTACGATGTAACCTGAGGTCACTCAGAGATAATAGTGGCTGGTTTCTGCTTGTGCTTTTCCCTGTGCACTCATTGTCTTGGGTTACTTTGGTGACCTTTTGAATGGTTTGAGAAATGGGGCCATGTTGATTTGACAAAGGCGAGTGCATACTGGTTGAGCCACTCCCATTAGTGCTGGTTATGCAGAATCAGACTGAGTCAGACTGCAAAATAGAAAACGGGTCACTCCACCTGCAAGGAAGAGAGACAGCCACTTTGGTTGTGATCTTTCATTGGGTCATTACACTGAATGGCTTTCTGTGACCAAGGACCCATTCACAAATGTTTGCAGCTAAGGTATCCAGCTGTGTATGTTCGTTTGCCACACATTTCTTCAGCATGGCATGTTTCTCTCCTCCTTTGTCTCTTCTCTCCTCTGTTCTCTCTGCAGTATAGAGCGTGACTCATTCCAGATCAGTATTTTTCACAAGATAGATAAAGAGAAAGAAAGCAAATCAACTTTGCCAGTCATGGTAACTTGAATATAAACTCACCCTGCAGAGGGAATGCTCAACCAAGCTCACCAAGCCATTTATGTGAAAAATAAAAAAAATAATAATAATTTTGAAAAAGCAACTAACTGAACCAGTTTCAAAGCTCTTTATTTAAGTTTAATATACAGAGAACCAGGATAAGATCCCTCTTCTCTCAGGAAAAGAGAAAAAGTTCATATTTTTCTTCTGTTTTTCTTGTCTTCTCTGCCTGATTTGACAACTTGACTCTGTGTATTTGTGTCTGGTTGTCAGTAGGTTTCTTCTTTTTCAAATGCAATGTTTGAGTACATAGTCGTTTAGCCACTTAAAATACCCCACCACATTTGGCTTGTCAGTGAACTAATCTCAGGGCTTCTGGAAAGTAGAGCGCTCTGGTGGTGACCAAATATAATGCATTAGGAGTTTGTAGTTGCAGCTTGTAATTTTCTGTTGTGCAACCATAACCTTTTTTATAGGTATTTGTATTTATTTGTTGTTTTTTTTAATTTCAAGGGAACTTTGTTTTGTAAAAATATTAATTGAGGAACTTGTGATCCTACTGAAGCACCAGCAGAGGCTGAAAAGCGAAAAATGGCATTATCCAATTTTCTAAGATTCAATTGACAAAAATATGAAAAGCATTTTGGTGGCCTTTTGGCATCACTTGCCAACATTTCAAGTTAGAAAGACTTGTCATGATAAACTTTCAAAACCAACTATATTCAGGGGTTTACTTAGTTTTACAAGTTTTATGTTTACTGGAATCAGGATGACCATAATACCCCTGTACTAACTTCAAACATTCCAATAAAGTAAATATAACACTCTTTTCTAGATGTGTATATATTAGCCGATTGTGTTAAGACCATGAAACTGGACTCTGTTGACTCATTTTTGACTACAGTATCCAAACCTCCCACCTACTAACAAGCTAAATGTCCAGTTTCTGTCATACAATTGCTGAAATGTGCGGAGTAATTGTGCTTACTTTGCCACATTATCCGTATCTTTCAACTACATACCCCAATGTTCGATCCCCAGTGTTAATCTCTTCTGACATAATCTTGTTGTTAATGTTAGGTTAGACAGATTTTATTTTTGCCCTCCCCAAAAAACGATCCTTAACTTGAAATGAATCTGATCCACTTGCCTACAGCATCTCTTATCTTGTGTGTGTGGTCCATAAACACTTGGCATTTTTAGAGAGCTCACACTAAGACAAACTGACACCACTGGATCTCTTGCTGTGTTCCCATTTATCACTCTTTTACAGACATTAATACACCTATAATTTGCTGTACTTCAACATGTAAAATGGAATGTTGGGTCTTTGTGGGAAGTGCCTCCTTAACACCGCAGGATCTTCAGTAATAATTGCTTTTCTTCCACAATGCTCAGCAGAGAGAACTGGCCAAAGAAAGTCACACAGTAAGGCTCTCTCCCTGCAAAGCTAATACTGCCAAGGTGCACTTAATCCATAATTGCTTGAGCAGAATTCTGCAGTGACTGACAGAATAGGATTGTGCTGAACAGCTCCCGGGTAGAAATGTGTAAAATATTATGAATGTCGCCCATTATTTAGGTGCTGGCTCGTTGCTGGGACATTTGAGAGCTTCTGGCAATTCGTCTTACCTATTCAATGTGACGGCTGGCTTTTGGCTTTTTTAAATTTTCTTCCAGTGAACCAATAACCAAAAAAAGTCTTTCCCACCTCCTCACCTGTGAAAATAGCATTGATTCAGTGTTTTAAATGAATCCAACCCACACATACTTTCTTTCAGAGACCCAATATGTGACTATTGGAGAAATCTGTAGATTTTATGTTTACGAAAGTGTCAGATCAAATAGATTCTACTTATTGTGTCACCATGTGCTCACCTTCAGTTCGTGGAGACAATCAGCAGCAAGCAGACTGAGCTGGACACCTTCATCGCAGAGGGATACAAGACAGCTTTGTCAGAGGAGCGTCGCAGGTACTGCTTCCTAGTGGACCGACAGTGTGCTGTGGCCAAGAACAGCAGCGCATACCATGGCAAGGTAACTGGGACATTGTTTTTCTTTCTTTTTTTTCTCTTGTCTTTCAGATGAGCCCCACCTATTTAAGAAAACCATTTTCTGTATGTTTAAACATGTGCAGATGTCCTCGCTTGAATTTGTGTAAATATTTTCCTCTGAAACTCGGCAGCTGTACACCACTGTTAAGCAAAAAGAACACAGGAGACGTATAATTCCAAACTGCATCAGTTTTGACCGCTCACAGGGGCCTCTTCAATTGAAAGATGTCTCAAGACTGTAGACAATGATCAGCTCACAGGCATATATGAAACTGTAATCCATCATTTCCTGGTCGAGTATCTGGTCAGCTTTTGGTGTAGAGGACTGTCTCACCTTCTCAGTCCATGAAAGGACTGATAGGAAAATAAATCTGTGCTAAGTTCAGTGGATTCTTACAATTTAAGGTAAGAAGGGATTTTAGAAGCAGGATTTAGTCAATTTACATATTAATCGTTGGCCTTTTGTGTGTTTGTTTGTGTGGGTGTGTGCTCCAAATGCACTCTTTTCCATCTCTCAAGAATATCAAATTCATGGGTAATGGAGTACATCAGTCACCTGGGATTACTGGTGGGTGAGAACTGCCAGCCTGAAGATGTGGCTGGAGGAGGACGGTATGCAGTATGTGTGTATTGACTGTGCTGCTGCTGCTTCTTTTTTTTTTTTTTTTTTTTTTTTTTTTTTAAATCTTTCTTTTCTTCAAAATGGAGTCTGGTCATTAATCAGGATGGGGGTGTGTGTGGGAAGTGTTCATTTTCAGCAAACTGAAGAACCCTCTCCCAGAAGGTTGCTAGAGAGTATTTGCATCTATACAAGATTTTTGTGTATTATAGGGGGAAATAGTTGATGAGAGATTCAAATTACTGCATACAATGGGACATAACGGTTTGTTTATGTGTGCAATACTCACACACGTGCTTGTCATTGTATAGTTGTTAAAAGAACAGCTGTGTCCGCAGGCTGGGAGATGCGGCAGTGGGCAGCTTGGTTGTATGAAGGTCTGCCTCACCCACGCAGCACAATATCATAGCTGCACAAAGGGCAGCAACTAAGGATACACAGAGAAAATATCTTTGAGGACTGATTGTATTGTTTTGGAAAAAGAACAAAACTGAACAGTCAAAGGAAATTCTCAGCTTAGCCTTTTTTCAGAGGTCACATAACTGTAACATCTTTCTTCTCTGCTTTTTTTTTCTCATGTTTCCCCCAATCTTGTAATTTGTCCTTTTAGGGTAAAGACCTCCTGACTCAGAAAATTCCAGTGTGGCAACAGGCCTGCTCAGACCCCAATAAGTTGCCAGAAAGGGCCATGCTCCTGGCTCAGCAGATGGGCTCTGCTGCGCTTGGAGGCACAAGTCCCCTGCACACCTCCAAATCCAACCTGGTCATCTCAGACCCCATCCCTGGAGCCCAGCCTCTTCCTGTTCCCCCAGAGCTGGCTGTTTTTATGGGTAGTGGCCTTGGACACCCGGCGGTGAGGAAATTAATGGCTGATTTTATTTGGTCTCTCACACAATAAACTAAAAGATTCATAAAAAATGTCATAAGTATTCTTATTTATGATTTAAACCTAATCCAAATATTTGAAATACTATTCTTGCCACAGCACTGTACAAGGTGATTGATATTTGCCACTTTACTGTTGTTACTGATTCCACACACCCACTTATTTATTTCAGAGGCTGATCGGCCCTGATGGTATGTCCATGGTCAATGGGACAACAGGGGTCCACGGAGAAGAATACTGGACAGATGGGGGAACAATGTCCGTGTCCCAAGTCAGGCCTTCATCCCCTCAGACTCAGGCACAGGGCCAGTCTCAGGCCCAGCCTCAGAGACAGGTCAGCGACGTCTACTCCAACACTCTACCAGTCCGCAGGCCTGCCCCTGCCAAAAATAAAAACCCAGTGGGTAAGATATCCAGACAATCCTTGGATTTTATTATTCATTAGCACTTAGGCTTCAGCATTCATAGGTTGAATGTTTGAGCACCAAAACTCTTCCTATATTTATAAATGAAGGTCTATTTTATACTGGGATGACGAGACTAACCATCATCTCAACTTTTGTTAGTTTGTTAATGATGATTACACCACATTTCAGTCAATTTGGCAGCATAGTGGTTGTCCAGCAAAAGAAAAGTAGATTTAAGAGGTTGCTACATTTTTAGCACTTATGTGGTTCCTGACTGCCCTTACTGAGTTCAACACTCCTGAATACTTGCTAATGTTGATCATTTATCGATCAAAATCCTCACAGGAGAGACACGGACCCTGCCCAGGTCCAGTTCTATGGCAGCAGGACTTGAAAAGAATGGGCGCGCTCGTGTCCAGGCCATCTTTTCCCACGCTGCAGGCGACAACAGCACCCTGCTCAGCTTCTCAGAAGGAGATGTCATCACCCTGCTAGTGCCTGAAGCCCGTGATGGTTGGCACTATGGAGAGAATGAGAAAAACAAGATGTAAGTAATGTATTGATTTGCTTAGTTTTGTGTGAATCCATACTGGGAAATTGTAATATTTGTCACACATTTTAGTAAAGTTTACTTTTAACAAGTACTGCTAATTTTTCAGGCGTGGCTGGTTCCCGTTCTCCTACACACGTGTTCTGCCTGAGAGTGACAATGACAAGCTCCGAGTGAAGTATGTACTTTTCATGAATAGTGTGTCAACTTGATGAGCCCAAATGAGTCAAAGTCTGAGGCTTCTGTCCTCTAACATTTCCAGCCTCCATCATGGGAAAAGCAGCAGCACAGGGAACCTGCTTGAGAGTGATGCATCACTGCCCACACCTGACTATGGCCTGACTGCCCGACTGCTGGCACAGAGCTTAGCACAGACCCGCCCACGCCCCTACAGCATGGCAGGCTTTGGCCCACAGGTAGTACAATATGTAGTATCCATGATCTGTGCAGTTTCTAAACTTGTTACTCTTGTTTTGTTAATTTGCAGCCCCCCATCAGATTTAGTGCTGTGTTGCATAATTTGAAATGAGTAATCCTGCAGTAGTGAGAATGACACTATAGCTTTTGTTACTGCTGCCATCTAGTGTTTTCTATTTAATATAACATGCACTTCTGTTCTAGCTTTGCTGTCTCTAAATGAAATACTTGCATCTTTTTTTTTTTTTTTTCAGCCTGCTATTGAGGATTATGATGGTCGCTTTGCCACAAGGTAAGTGACCTAACTGCTATACCCTCCAAGCTTTGAATGATGCTGTATGACTGCCACTACCATCTCAAAAGAAGAACACTCAAGCTGTCAGTTTAGATTAACAGCATGTTATCCAAACTACCATAAGCAATTCCAGAGAATTTAATTCATAGAGGCAGCCAAGGCAAGTTATTTCTTGCTTTATTTCTGTCAGTCATTCTTTTTTTTTTCTTTTTTTTTTTCTTTCTTTCTTTACACAAAATGGTAAAATCCAATTAATTTTTTTCAATTTTGTTCCTTTTTTTCCCCCATTGTTCACCAGGAGTACACATGTTGCTTGGTTTTCTATATCATGAACATAACTTGTTTTTAACCCGAATATACTTCAGTTTATGTATGCAGACTTCTTATTAACCTTAGTATTTGAAAAGCAATTTAGACAAAATAATAGAACACTTGGCCTTTCATTTTCTGTTGATTGTTGAAGGTTCAATGAAGGGTTAAACTCAAGCAATAGATCTATAGGGTGTCCGTAAAGTCTCTTTATAATTTAAAAAAAATATATATATTACAAAAGCAACTGATGTGATATCTTAATCAGATTTGTTTAATGTACTCAGTAATTATCAAAGTTTTTAATCACATTGCATTTGTATATTTCAGGTATGCTGTCCATGAAGTCTTTTTAAAATTTAAAACATTTATTACAAAATCAAATTAACAGATAAACATGCAGAAATTGTTACAAAATGAGGATTAGATACTGAAGTTTTTTTTTAACTAATTTAATACACCTCTATATGGGCACCATAAGTTGCATGAAGCACATCGAAACGGTACTCGATTTCTTGCCATGTTCGTTGTAGCATACCCTCATTAATGGTGGCAATGGCATCGGTGATCTTTTGCTTTAGATCAGTGATGCCATCCCTTTGTTCTTGGTCGTCCACTCCTCCCTTTATTCAACACTGTCCCTGTCTCCATAAATTTCTTGTGCCATGCACGAATTGACGGACGTGGTGGTGGATCTCTACCATTCCTTAGTTTTGTAGTTTCGCTGAGTCTGCGTACCTGATTTTGTTTCAATTAACCATGATACACATTGTTCCTTTTCTTGAGGAGTAGCCATTTATTTAGGGGTTCATTTAACAGAACCTCTTTCATCAACAGGATACCTGAAATACACAAATGCAATGTGATTTAAAAACTTTGATAACTACTAAGTACATAGAACAAATCTGATTAAGATATCTCATCAATTGCCTTTGTAATATAATTGTAAATAAATTGTAAAGAGACTTTATGGACACCCTGCATATTGCTATAGTTTTAAGATGCCTACCACTTCAGTTGAATTCAAATTGTTTGCTTTGAATATTGTTTCTGTCTGCTTCATCTTTTCCTCTTTGCTCTTCCTTATGTCTCTTTTTTTTTTTTTTTTTTTTTTTAAGATACCTTTTTTAATAGTAAGTATTGCTGTCTAGCAGGGTCAGTATCGCATTTTATTGTCAGAGTGCTCTTGGCCCAATAGGGACAGAAATCCTATCAAGTCTTTGCTGACTTCCAAGCTTGTGTGAGGTTAAGGTTAGGAATAATGCTGTGCCTGTTTCTGTCCAATCAGGCAGTACGTCCTTCTATGCACATATATAAATGTGTGTGAGATGGTGTGCATATATGTGCGAGAGATGGGGAAAAATGTTCTCGAATGATGTGCATATGTATTCGTGTTTGGTGAAGTACGTGCTGTGACAGTAGTCATCATGCTGACTTCATCTCAGTCATTTCTGCTTGTCAGCCTGGGGCATTCAGCACCAGTGTCAAGCTGTTACACATACTCCTGTCTGCTCTAAATGTGTTTTTTTTTTTCTTTATCAGTATTTTGAGACAAGACTGTCCAGCTGGGTGTATTCACCCCAACCGACTTAATACTACATCCCTCTATTTAAGGAGATGACTTAATGATTTTCTCATCAACTGCAACTCTTGATTTTGTACTTTTCTGTGTCTGGTAGAGACAAACCTAGACTAAAAAGGTTTTTGGTCTGTCCAACAATTTCCAACCACCAAGCATGTTTGTATTAAAGTGTTGATGAGGGAATTGGAAGTCCAATCTTCCCAATTTTGGTGGGTGCATTTGGAGTTTGCAGGTGGGGAAAAATAAATTTCCTGACCCCACCTCCTAAACTCCACCCTGCCTTCTTGTACCTGTCTTGTCTTTCTCCATTTCTCTCTGAGTGTGTCCGACCTGGCAAGCTTCCTTCTCTCTTTGTTCCACAGTGACAGTCCTGATGGCAAATTGATTTCGACTGTGTGAGAACAGACATAAAGACAGAAACAGACAGCTCCGGATAGCACAGGGGCCTCTTCCTTCCCATCTTTCCCTCCTCTTAGCCTCCCTCCTGTCCGCTTATCTCCACCTCTTCTCCTTCTGCCTCCACACACACCCCTTCTCCGAATGGAAGAGGCCAGTTTCATCCCTCCTTTCTGTCCTCTCTTCCTCCCCGGGTCCCTCCTTTTCATCCTTCTGTCCGTCCTGGGTGCTGCTGCTGGTGGCGTCGGTGTGGACAGTAGCGGTTGGTGGGTGGAGGATTGCGTTGAGCGAGAGAGCCAGAGTGGGGCCTACCTGCTCGGCATGCAGCGATATGGACTCTGAAAACTCTGTCTGATCATAGTCCACCATCATGGACTGATCTCTCAAGAGACTGCCTTTGCTACTGCTAGTCTTTCATGCATGTACATGGTTGTGTCATTTTGTCAAAACTAAAAGACATGTTCATGTACTGTACAAGTGCCAAAAGACTTCTATGTCATTGTATTTACGCCACTGACTGAATGGCCTTTTTAAGCACATGTGGGCCCAATATTTTTGAGTTCCCACCCAACACAAATGCTCAAAAAGCTTTGTTCAAAGTAAGGCTGTGCAGCAGCTTAACATGTTTCTTTTCTGAGAGATCCCATTGGTCCTGCTGTGCTCCCCTTGTGTCAGTGGTAGACTTGATTTTTTTTTTTTGTCCAGAGGGTCTGTCATATTTGCCTTACTTTGCTTTTTTTTTTCTATTAAACACATATTTTATGTGCAAAAAAAATCTAACTTTCAGAGCTTCTAGAATATACAGTTTATATATTGATTGAAACTGTTTTTGTCTGTCCACTAATTTGCGCTTTTTTTTCTTTTTAAGTTTGTGCTCTGTTAAATATCCCCTGGAGGCACATATAAACCTGCAATATACATATACATATATATTTATATATGTATGTATGTATGTATGTATATATATATATCTATATGAAATGCCTTACTCCAATATTCAATTTTTTTTCCCCTTGAAGGCTTTGAAGGTTTCTGTCGCTGCCTGATGTGAATTTGCCCAACATGAGACGCGCATGCTCAGATAACACTTGCACGTGCGCCATAGTGAACTAACACTCTCTTGCATATTTATAGAACACCAAGATGCCTTTTTTTCCGTTCTTATGTACATTGCCACTATGCACATGTCTCCAAAACTGACTGTAATTTGCTCATCTCTTTGATTATTTTCATTCAATTTTGATTGTTCCAAACACCATAAATTGGATCTCATTATATACTCTGTGACTTCCTCCACAAACAGTATGTAGAACTCGGCACTACCTGGTTTCTTCATTTGAACACCCTGATGTACATCTAATAAGTCCACTTCTGCAAGTTAGGTAGATGCCATTAGAACAATGAACAGTTCTATTTTTAATCAAAAAGTTTTTATCATAATCTTAGTTGTTGCTGTTAAGAAAGCCAGGTTTTGGTATAGCGGGGAATTGAACCGCTATATATACTAATACGTAGTCGGGACAGAAGTTGTATAGATCTCCATTACCCCACAGCGTGTGCATCTCACATCAGTCAGCAGCTCACATCCGGTAGTGACAGGGTCTATGGTCTTTAGTTCAGTATCCTCAATGACAGCTGTGAATTAGTTATAGGTTAATTTATAACCACAGTTTTTGCAGCTTTCAGTGTTATATATGATTGTATTCCCTGAGTTGCTATGTAGTTTTTGGTCTTTTCTTTAGAAAAAAAAAAATAAAAATTATGCTGTCTTTGTAACCTATTTCCAGAAAAAAAACAAACCTACTGATTAGTTGAAGTGTTTATATTATGCATGCTGTGGAGGGAAACCAGAAAATGTGACACGGAAATTTGACCTTGAATGTATGGTGACTTTTTACAAAGGTATTCTAAATAAAACATATCTCTATATATTAATAAACAGTCTGGTCTGAAGAGAAATCTGTTCTGCCAGTGATGTGGCACTTTTAAGTTCTAATTTGTTTCGAAGTTACAGCTCTGAATTTTTTTTTCTATACACAAACTCTTTTATGGATCATTTTAAGTCGCAGCTGTGTCTTGCGCATGCTGTTTCATTCTTGCTCCTCCCTGAGCACCCATAGCATCTTTGCTGCCGTCATTGTAGAAAAAAAGTGTGTGAGGTGGTGATTTGTACAGAATGCTTATTGTGAGTATCTGAACTTTTCCTGCCTGCCTTCTTTCTCCTTGGTTGTGTGTTGCGTTTTTTGCTTGTGTTCGAGTTGTCTTTGGGTCAGAGAAGGAACACTTTTTAGGACACCCAACTTCTCATTGATCAGTTTGCAGTAAAAATTGTCCCCATGAATACAGCATAAAATTTGAAAAGGAGCATATTGTTTTGAAAACGGTATGGCATGTTGAGCATGAAGTGTGTACCTCCTGTTTTGCATCCTTCATTTCAGTGAAATATTATCAACAGTATGTTCATCTTGCATCAGACTAACAAGTGTCCTTACAAATTGTGACCCATGCATGATCTGAGAGATGTACCATACAAACCCAAAGGTTCTCTTTACCTTCCAGTTTGGGTCCAGAATTGTCTCGGTTCTGAGGGAACAGGACCTCCGTAAGTCACCAGTCTCCATCGCTTCTCAGCCAACCAATTTCCTCTCATCTTCTCTCGATTGATGCCTGATCCTTTCTGTTATCACTGGCTGTATGGCTGCTTTAAGATGCTGGAAATCACTTTTCCTGTACTTTGGCCTCATGGATGTGGCAGCATTTGATTCTGTCGGTCCAGAAGGCCTTGAGTTCTGTGTTGGGTCATTTTTTCTTTTTTTTTTTCTTCCTTTTGAATGTAAATTTCATGCACAAATGAGACTAACCCTGCATGCATATTATAAACTGTTTTTCCATAATATTTTTAGTAGTTGTCCCATCCCATGCTTGCTAAATTTCACAAAACCCCAACTTTTTTTCTTTCCTTACTATAAGATACTAAGGGTGCAAATTTCTATGGGTGTGGTAACATAATTAAACGTGTGTGTCTCTCTAAATCTCTAACTCCTACAATGTTCATTCTAACTATATGTGTTCCTTGTCTCACCCCTCCTCTCCCTGCAGTGACCATACCCTGGAGGTCTTCCTCAGGCCCACCTTCTCTGATGACCGGTCTGCACCCATCTACTACTAGCAGCCAGCTGTTCCCTTTTTCCACTCATGGGCTCTTTTTTTTTTCTTCTTCTTTTTTTTTTTTTTTTTTTTTTTTAATAAGAGGAAAACAATAGCCTTCATTGGCATGTTTTATTGTTTTCATAGAAGGGCCTACAAGTGTGATTAGGGTGAAAAGCCACCTCAATAAACATGTTACACTACTAAGAATTTAGTTTCTTTGCTCAGGAAATTTACTAAAAGAATTTCCAACTATGTTTTGCAACTGCTTTCACCACCACTGGATGTCTCCGTCTGAACATTCAAGAAGAAGCGTGAATGTAGATGTTAGTTATTTAGATCACAGCAGGTATGGATAATAGGCTGGCTAGGGAGGTTAACTAGTGATGCCAATCACATAATTATTTATCTGCACTACTATTATGGGATTAGTTTGTTTTCTTCAAAACTATACACTGTAAATTTCTTTGGAAGTTTATTAGCATTCATCAGGAGTGAAGGCACATTTTGCATTAGTAGTTTAAGTGAGAGCTGAGGGTAAATGTGAAATGGTCACAGATGCCAGCGCATTACTGTTTATGTTAATGGAAGATCACATAAAGCTCGACTGGACAGTAAACGACAGTAAACTATAATTCTGCTTTTGTTAAGTAATGTAAAACTTTATATTTGCAAGTTGTGAAACAGTACACCCAGATTTATGGATGTGGGAACTGTGCCTTCAATGTGTTTTTGGTTTTATTTTTTATTTTTCTTCAAACATGATAGCATCGTTGACCATATTATTCGATAAACTGGTTTGAGGGAACATGCAGCACAGTTCGACTTGCATTTTTATAATTCTAAAAAGATTGCTGGGACTGTTTCACTTCTTTTTTTTTTTTTTTTTTTTTTTTTTTTTTTTTCTTTTTTTTTTTTAAATTACTTTGTTTTTGCTGTTGTTGCTTGAGCGAGCTTCAGTACAGTGCAGTTGCAACTCCACAATACACGAGAATAGTTTGAGTTGTTAATCTTTTCTTATATTTGAATTACTGCAATATCTAAGCTGCCGGATAGCCAAGAGTTTAAATACAATGCTACTTTATGGGACTTTTTTATAATAAGTTTTGAGGGCTTGGTAGTTTATCAAATAAGATGCAGTATTATCCTTGCTTTTGATCATTCACTCTCAGTATTATACAACATGCGCATCTGGAAAATGGGTAGAGGCATTTATATAAATTATGTGGTGTGAATATAGGTGAGGGTCTCATTGAAAAAGCAAAGATATGAATGAATGTGTGAATGAGCTGACATGCCTCTTAGCATTACATTAAGAACTCTTGTGTTTTTACAGATGAGTCATTTACTCTGAGTGATATGGTCATGCTTTTATTACAACACTCATCTGGGCATCAAGTTTCACACATACTTTTTTTTTTTCATTTTCTTTTTTTTTACTTTTATATAGCTCTCATGTTCTCCAATCTCACCTTTGTCCTGTTTGTACAATATCTGTACTGTACAGAAAATGCATATAAATTATCTTGTCAAAAATAAATATAAACATGCACAAATGGCATACTTTTATGTGTTGTGCTGTCATATTTTACTGTTTTGCAGAAAAATGTTAAATGGAATTACAGATGAAGTTTAAAATATCACAGACGCAAAAAGAGGAAAAAAAGGATTTCGATTTATTCGTTTGGGATAGTACAACAGCCATGAGTGAGGGACGAATGGTAACAGCAATGGTGTTACTACCGGTGCATAGATCAACCCACCTCACCTTCTCCAAAGGTGTCTGCCACTTAAGCCAATGGGCTTTGTAATATCTCTTTGGCAAATTTTAGAGACGGTCATCCTGGATTGTATCTTTCGAAGAGCTCATACAAAAATACTAGCAATATTTTCTTGTCTTGCACAATTTAAAAGGCAAGGTGAGGAAGGAAAAGGCATTGGCACTTGGAGCTACAGAAGGATAGAGAAAGGGAGGGAGTTGACAATACAGCAGTAGTAATTCAAGTCAAGCTACCTGCTACATGTTGATATAAGATTCATACAATATGCCAGATATGATCTTTTTTTTTTTTCAATGTCTTTCTTCATACAACTCAGATCTGGGCTTTCAGCACAAATGTAATAGTTTCAGTATGATAGAATTTGTAGAAAAAATACACAAGGTGATAACATTCCACATTTATGACTGGGGTGTTTAGACAGACACCACTGAACTGTGTGGAAATGCCTCTCCGATATTGTTTTGCTGATGAATAAATCTATTTTAAAATTAAGATTACATGTTACTAAGTAAAAGACGCATGTAGCTGGCCTTGTGTGGACAGAAACCGTGGATCTCACATGTTTGGCGTTTTAATTCCAAGATGAAGAGGTTAAGAGTAACTGAGGCTTCACAAAGTGCATCATTAACCAAAGTGATACGTGGTAGTGATCAAGTAGTGGCAACACCCTGATTTCCTGCAATATGTTTCCACTCAAAAATCACATTAAAGCCACAAAGTCCAACAATTTGTATGATTTGAAAATGACTTGGATTTTGAGAAAAAAATAAGCACCTCCAGTGACAGCATCACCACCATTCAGACTGTTTAAGTCTTTCTTCTTTTTTTTTCTTCTTTTTATGTTCTGTTTGTTTAGAAATTCATCACAGCTTCTTACGCAGCAATGATCAAACACTCTTTTCCAGTTCTTACAATGAAAGCTGTAACAGTCTTAAGTTGCAAGAAAAGCCAGGTCCGTGGTAAGCAGATGTGCAAACGCAGCCGATGAGAGGAATAGCTATGATACCTATCATTTCACTTTTTTTCATCCTTTTATTTTCTGATAATCTCATAATATACTTTTTAAAATAACTGTAAGGTCACCATACGAATTTGATGCTGCATTGAGCAAATAAGTTATTGTTGTGTGCGTGTTGCATTTTAATAGGATTCCTAGTTCTGGAAACAATACGATTGGACTTTGTATCCACCTTCTGGGGTCGTCACAATCAGTTGCCATGCCTACATCTATTGCTGTTTCTCTGTGAAATAAAAAGAATTGTGTGCAAATCATTTGGGGTATTTCACTACAATATGAGGCACTGTCTCATACAGGGTCGCCAAGGTCAGATGCCCCAAATGTTGATAAAAATAAAACTCTGTAAAACACTTAGATATAATAATGCTGCTTTTCCGTGTTGAGAAGGACTGGGACTCCACTGGTCTTTCTCACAGGGCACTCAATCTTGTGGATTATCATCACTGGTCCCTGTTGAACACAAGTGGAATTAGTTAATGATTGAATACCTTTCAAACTCCAATTAACAAACTTTAACAGTCACAACTAAGTAGTATATCACACTAAGAAGAGCCATGGAGGCCATAAATGTATCAGCAGAAATACTAGTTGACGAAAAAGGATAAACATTACAGACCTGCTGTTGAGCCCACTTGGGGGTCAGACACATGTGTGATAGAGAATCGTGAGACCATGAAACGGTTTAGTGCCACAGGGGCAGCTTTGGGAGCCTCAGGGCTGTTGGAGACCGATCTGGGTGAGGACGGAGGCTCAGGGTCGTTCTGAGGTGAGGATGGATGGGGCTCAAAGGTGCAGTCTTCTTGCCACACATAACTCCCACCTGAATCCACACAGATAGTATCAGACAGCAGTTACTATAGTGATAAATCCAGGAAGAACAATCTAGGATCACAATGAGTGGCATTGTGTTTCCTCACCCTCATCTGAGTTATTTCCATTTGTTTCTCCAGAAACATAGGGAGTGTCACAGGATTGAGCCTTGAGTTCTGAGTAGGAAGATTCCTGCCCATTTGTCTCTACTACTGTAGGGAAGGAAAAGTCAGCCAGTTCTCCTGTGGGGCTTTCCTGGAAGACACAAACAACAATTAAGTAATCAAATTGTCAGAAGACAATCCACAGTGCAACACTTTGATATATTAATATGTTACCTGGTCAAAAAGAAACACTGTGACATCGTCAAAAAACGATACAGCTTTTTTCTTCCTCTCCAACTCATCACAGAAGGACTCAGTGAGCAGGGTGGGCATCTTCAGGAGGCTGCGGAGGTGGCTCGCCCTGCTGCAGTCACTTACCACCACTGGCACTGTGGTGAAATCCTCCTCACTCTCCTCACTGTCTTCATCTTGGATGTTGTACGTCCTAAGCTCTTCATCAGACTCACTGTCATCTGAGTCATCTTCACCTTCAGCCTCCTCCAGCGGAGCTCTTGCATCTTCCCCACAAAGCTCCAACAGTGATGAGGAAGTGGAAAGGTCACGAGGACCATTAGATTCCTCACATAAGCTGTCACATTCCTCTGCATCTATGTCCTCGAAATCTTCCTCATTTATTCTAACACACTCCCTCCTGTCCTCTGTCTCCTCATTGACATGACTGTATTCAGGCAGCTCCTCCTCCTCTGTGGATCCATCACCATTTTCATCTCTGTACTCAGTTATGGTGCAGCCAGACAACAATGACTGGACAGCAGAGTAGTCTTCTCCCTTCCTGCTACCCTGTTCATGGTTTGCTGATGCCTCCTGGACAGCAGAGGGGGGTTCTGAACCAATGGAGGAGCTGAGATCTGAGGCAGGCTCATCCCCTGAGTGCTCTGTCTCCAACCCCAGATCGTCTTCTGCAGGGGCAGACTCTTTGGTCAGACAGCCACCCATCTGTGGAGGAAACGGTGACAGCATGGACAAGCCAGGGGTCGGAAAAGAGTGGGGTGAACTTGAGACAGCTTCTGAGAAATTCTGCAAAACACATCTCTTGATGGGTTGTGGATTTGTACATTTTTTCCCATTTTTGAACTGCTTTTCAACAGAGTTATCTCCGAGAGAGCTCAAACTCTCAGCTTGACGGTAATGATTAACTGAACCTGCAAAGAACTGACCACCTTCTTCTTGGGGACTCCTCTCATTTTCTGCATCATAGTCAGAGAAATAAGCTGAGTCCCTGTATGGATTCTTGTCAGCCAGAACCTTGACATGGTGTTCTGAGGTGCATGTTGAGGTGCAGACCCCTTGTCCTAAACCCAGCTGCAGAACAATTTCCGGGTCTCCACCCAGCCGAGGGCTCCTCTCACCACTGAGGGGATCTCCAAACTCTTTGAAAATAAACTCTGGAGATTCATTGTTCTCTGTGTCATATCCACTATCCAGAGATTTGGGCAGGATAGGGGTATTGAAGGGATCAGGGCTAAAGGCCTGATCACAGGAGCTTGCCATTGATGACAACAAGTTGATGGTGTCCACAGAGTCAGGAGTCCCCTCTGGATTCTTCTTTGGACTGAGATCTTCCTCCTCAACCTCAGTATAGTCAAGGTTGAAATCAGCAAAGATCCCTGAAGTAATATCTGCAATGTCATCATTATCATCATCATCATCATCATCATCATCATCATCATCATCATCACTGTAGTCACCGAGCTCAACCAGACAACTGCTGGAGTCTCTAATCTCCTCTCCACAATCTAACGCTCTGGTGTCCTCTGATGTCTCTGCCCAGTTTATTCTCCTGTTACTCAGACCCACAGATACTCCAGATGAGACTCCATCCCAGATGTTACTTCTCTGCTTGTCTGATAAGGCTCCTGTTTGACTGGTGTGAGGCTCCCTCAGAGAAGATGGGGACTTTATATAGCTTGTCTCAGGTGTCATCTCTGAATATGTCCTCTCTTTATTTAGCAGTAATTGCATTTCATGTTGCCCTTCCACTTTTCGAACCCCTGTATCTCTGGGATTCATACTTGAGCTAGGGAGAGAATACGTACCTTGCAAGTTATCTACATTAATGTGCCTTTTTTCTTGAGTTGCAGCTTCCTCTCTGTCTTTGTGGCATAAGTGAATGTATGAGCTTAATCCAGTGGACTTGCAAGCAGCGCTACAACCAGAGTCTCCACCTCTGCTCTCCAAGGTGCCACAAGTCTTCGAGCTATGGAAGGTTTTTGTGGTGGCCTTTGTTAAAGACCATAATTCTGTGGTGTTTGACTGAAGATCCAGGTAGCTGTCATTACCATATATTGTCTGCCTGCTGTCAAAACTCAAGCTATTATTGTTTGCAGAATGGTTTGAGATCCAGTTAGTGGCCTCTCCTTCAAAGAATAAGTCATCCTCAACTTCCCCACTTCTCCTCTGCCCCAACAGCAGGCCATCATCTATTCCTACATCTATGTTAATGTGATTAACAATGGGAACTGTCTTTCTGAGGGGACCCACCATATTATGACAGCTTTCATTAACCACGCTATGATCTGTGTTTGCTTCGAGATAAGGATCGCAGAACCCTAAGCTCGGACTGCTGACAGCTTGTGATAAACTGCGTTGGTGTTCTAACCGGCTCTCTGGATGGAGAAGGTTTGATTGGGACTCTGGTGACATTTCCAGTTCAGACAGACAGGACTGGTGGTGTGTCCTTCGCGCCGCTGAGTGCTCACTGTTGACTGTGTCATTGGGATCGGACAGGATGTAATTATGAGAGTGGGTTAATTTTACAGGACTGGTGCTGGATGAATGTCTCAGCAGGGGCTGCATGGTTAGCTGGATGGTGGGACTTGAGTCAGAGTCATTAGGATTTGATTTAGTGTTCTCAGTAGTAGACCAGTAAGCACTACGCTGTGCCATGGTTTGACTCTCTGAGGGCAATCTGCTGCTGCTGCCTTCGAGTCCAGGGCTGTAGTCCACAACACTGTCATCCAGCTTAATATTACACTGCACTGGTTCCTCTATGCGAATGTAGTACTCGCTACTGATTGAGGGGCTGTGGGCACTCAATACCGGGACAACACCTATCTGTTCAGGTTCGTAATAAGATGGGGATACACTTGAGTTCAGGCTGTCGGTCCTGCAGCCCCCTGAGGAACTTCTTTTGCTTGAATAGTAGATATCCTGGTAGTGTGGGTTGCCCTGGCCCAGTGGCCCACTGGTGGAGGAGGAGCAGTAGGGTTGTTCTGCTCGGGCAAGTTCCCACTTATACTCAAAGTTAAGACCGTGGCTTGTCTCTGTGACAGTCAGTAAGTCGTCCCCTGTGTCAGAGTGGAAACTATCAGAGAAGTGCTCCAGCAAAGGGAAGGAGGACGAGACAGAGGAGGCCAGCTCTACTGCCTGGGTTTGATCTGCACAAGGAGGGTCAGCGGTGGCAGGTGTGGGTGTCAGGACTAGGGATGTGGATATAGCTGTGTGGGATGTGCTGCCGAGCAGGTTGGGTCTCAAGGCATTCCAGCGCAGCTCAAAATCTTCCTCAGCTTCACTGGATCCCTTGGCACACAAGTATGTGACCAGAAGATGTATTTCCTCACTGCTGGGCCTGAGCTCTGGTTGTAGCCAGCAGAACTGCATAACCTCATACCTCGAAAAAAAAGAAAGAAGGCTTAAGGTAAATGTTTTGACTGAGCTACTCACAAAAATTATTCATACATTTAGGTTAAAAACATATTAAAATCTTCAGAATACTTCTAAATTTCAGAGGAGAGGAATAGGGACAGAGATGCATGAGATAAAGGATTTATTCTTAAAAAACAAAAGTAAGGCAAACTTCAGGAGTCAGCACTTAGCAGCAACACCTAGCACACATCTATTACTCTTCCTAATAATGTGCAGTGCAGATGCTGACACAGTTAGAAGAGCCTCTCTATGTGTCAGTGTAGCTTATCCCTGCTGTGTTTACTTCATGGAGGAACAAAAGTGAAAAATTGATAAATATAAACAATATTTGGCTGGATCCTACAGTAAAGATGGATGAGGTGATTCAACTTTGGTCGATGTCAGGGAGATCATAAAGAATAGGGAAGTATTGATCACCTGCTCTTGCTTTCAAAGAGAAATATAGTTACATTGGACTGCTGAAGCACCACAGGCACAAAACAAACCTTTTAATAAAACAGGACACACAACCTAGTGAGAAATAAATGGGTCAGCTACATTTTTAGGCATGATAATGTCTGAAATGTATCAAATGTGCCACCAGTGATACAAATCCCAAAGTGTCAGCATGCATTTGTGTTCATAGCATGTTTCCCTGACAGGGTGAATGTGCAAGCATGTCTCACCAGCGATCAGCCAGGGGGAACTGGAGCTGGGGTTTGGGTAGTTTAAGCTGCTCTTCCTTCACAGCATATGTCAGCACTTGTCTGTCAGAGTAGTGTCTGTACGGCTGGTTTCCCAGTTCAAACAGCTCCCACACGGTGACCCCCAATGACCTGGAACAAGCAAGGAAAGTGTTCAGGATGTGCAGTGCTCATACACCACACTGACAAGTGGAACATACATGGTAAAGTACAAAATAATATAAAAATATAATATGTTCCTGTACACAAGCTTATAATGAATCCATCAAATCTAAAAAAAAAAATTAAAATGCATCAACTCTCACACAGAACATCAGAGTATTCTTCTAAAGAGGATATTGGTTGGTTGCTTCATATCCTCAATCTTTGAATATCTCACCATATGTTACTACTTTTGGTTTGATCAACGACCAGCAAGTTCCCATGGACTTCATCTATGAGCTCTGGTGCAATCCAGCGCAGGGCCACCCAAATCTGGTCTTGTGTTATATAATAGTCATCCTACAAAAAAAATAAAAAATGCATTGAGTACCAGTAGGTTTACAAGGTGTCTGGTACAAAAAGTGACATTATGGAAGCACTGACCTTGTATCGGCTGTGAGAAAGCCCATAGTCCCCAATCTTAACTGACATTTCTGAGGTTAGCAGGCAGTTTCGCAAGGCCAAGTCACTGTTGTGGCAAAGAAACCAACAGTTTAACCTTGAAAAACAATGAAACTACTGCATATAAACATGCCTTTATTTCCTGTTGTATGTTTTAAAGATTGAAGTTTGTTTTATACATTTGCAATTGAATATTGTCTATCAGTACTAGTCGGATAGCTAAATCAAACAGTATTGTATGTTTAGTACAAAATGTCACCAAATAATAAGTACTGTAACAAAAAGATTAGTAAAAGTATAAATCTAAATTCATATATAAACAGTGACATGTACCTTCTGTTCTGTCTAACCTGACACTGCAATAGCTATAGAATAGTTAAATATAGAATAACAAGGACGGACGTCTAATCTCACCTCCTCCACTCACTGAGCGTTTCATTACAGCTATCACAGATCAATTGCTGTTGTTGTCAACACATGGCAGACAGAAGTAAAGGGGTTCACCCCAGCAACAAAATCACTGATGCTGGAGTTTGTGTAAATTACTCAGGCAGCACCAGGATGTTGTTACAGGGAGAGACCAGCAGAGGGCACAAGGACTATTCCGATGGATGCTTCACCTTAGGGGCATTAACACTTGATGAAGTTAAAAGGAGCAGGACTAAAATAATATACCTGTGGATAAAGTTGTATTTGTGAAGATGTAGAAGCCCTGAAGCAATGTCGCATGCCATCCTCTGGAGGATCAAACCATCCGGAGTTTCAGAATCAGCAGTTACACAACTGCGGAGGTAACTCTTAAGATCACCCTGATAGAAGAAAAGGAAATGGGGATGTGGGATGCTTTTACTAAATACATGTGCATGAATTCCATAAATAACAAGTAAGGAAATATAGAGTAGGATAGATAAAACAATGTATTGTAATTAGATTGTGTCCTACCAGGGGGCAAAATTCCATGACAAGCAGATAGGGAGTGACCTCTGAACATTGTGCCAGACATTGTAGGAGGGCATGATGCGTGAGAGTTCTGACAGAAAAGAAACATTTAATAAGTGATGAATGCATGACAACAACCCACACCATCGGTAATAGAGTCATTCACTGACACTGTTTTATCGTTATTTTGTGGACTGACCGGTATGGCTGGACCTCCTCTAAGAACTTCATCTGATCCTGGACACTGGCACTGGCCTTCAGCTCCTTCACCACCACCTGGGTGGTGCTGAGGCCCGCATTGACTTCACCAAGCAAAACCTACAAGATGTGCGCAGAAGGGCCAGCAGAGTTGAGCTGTGATAAAAGATTCTGAAATCTCCACAAAACAGCATCATAATAAATCTACAAATTGGGAAACTAAAGGTAGACACGAAGTGAGATTGGGAATGGCTTGTGAACAAATGTAAGTGCCAGAGTAGCATGTACTGTACAGCAAATTGGAAGGAATCTACTGTAACTGTGAATTTATTCTCTCCTCCCACAGAATCGACACCATGACACGAAGTGCCACAGATTTGCCTCGCTAGAGTGAGATCTTCATCCGATTAACCATGCATTCCACAAAGAGTGGAAACTATCTCACGGTACACTAAATAGAGTAAGGATGTATGCAGTTTTAAGTTTTTGCATAAAAATAACTAATATAATGTTGATATCTCACTGACAAACTGCCTGTATATCCATGTTAAAAGGAAAAGAGGAAATTTCACCTTTCCAAACCAGCCATGTCCAATCTCCTTTAGATACAGCAGACTATGGCGGCCAAGGTCCGATGATTTTAGCAGCTGGACTGGAAGGAAACAATAATGAAGGCAAAAGATTACTTTTGGGCAGGAAAAACAAAAGATTGCTTGGAAGAAAACAATTGTGTATATTTCTCAAAAGAACGTTTTTCAAAACATGTATCAAAGTAAACAAAGAAAAAAATAGAAAGTAAAGGGTTGTGAGCAGAAAAAAGCAATAGAGATTAAATCTGACGATATAGCCAACAAGAAAAAGAAAAATCCCAAGAGCCAGACAAGTTATCTACATTTTCTTCAATGAAATGTTGTGTTCACAACAAGATTGAAGGAGAATGCCTGAAGGAAAATAAATTTGCTACTTCTCAATCAGATGTAATGAAACTTAGAAAAAAAACAAGGATGCTTGTACCGAGGCAATGCAATTCTTGAATTTTTTCAACTTTACATACAGAATTAAATACCTCCCTGGATCCTCATATCTCAGCAATGGTGATGTTGATGGTGAGGGGAAAGGTGATGATGGAGCAGGGGAGCGGCCAGCCACTCTCGGCACTGCAGCAGGGATTGAGTCTGAGACCCCGGCAGAGATGAAGTACTGGATCAGAGTGTGAGAACCAAGAGCTCCAGCCCCAGGCATCTCACCCTCATTGTGTATATGTGAGAAGGAGCCCACGGTCAAAGTTTGTGCGTGAGAGCCTCGGCAGGATTTAACCCTCCGAGCCCTTGCACAGCTGAACAAGCTCACCACGCCGCCTTTCCCCATCTGCACCGAGCTCATCCTCCAACTGGGACACACACAAACACGCAAACTGTCCTCCTCTTGGGCTATCCAGCTGTCAAGCAAATACCGAAATCCCTGGTTCTTATAGAGACTGCTTTAAAATACAGTAAACAGAAGGAGAAAGAATCTTCAAGTCACCGAACCAATCTGCCGATGTGTTGATGCAGGCGTTCCGAAGTGGATTTCTGCTCTGGGCTCAGAGATTTTCTGGACACGTATCTCGCCTGCTGTGGCCGTCACGCATGTTGGTAGTATGCTGTCTGACGCACCAGCTCTATGTGCAGCTTCAAGACACCCATTAATGACATGAGGTCCACATAATGCCTCCCTGTCAACCAGGACAGCAGCATTCCTGAGCCAAACATGACACAAACACTGCCTCTGTCCAGTGCAGAAAAGATCTCTGTCATACACTCTCACAACCCTTATCTCCAGCCTCCCCTCCTTTCTCTTATGTCCTGGTGCATGCCACCACCCTTCCCCTGTCTCTCCTTATTCTGTCACAGACCCCTCACTGTATTCAGCCCATAATGCCAGTCCTCCGCTAGTGCGTTCCTTGGACATTTCAGACTGGCCTTGTGCTCCCGCACTGCCCAGCCGGCCTAAAACAGGGCCATTGTTTGGTTTGCTCATACACACGCTCATGCAGTGTCTCCTGGTACCCAGTGCACCAAACAGACACAGACTCACAGGGCTGCAAACAGGACACACACAAGGCCCATTCTCCACTAGAACGCTGGGCAGAGGTTGTCACGATGATAACAAACCCGGACTTCTCCACCCCAACGCCCTGGCCAGCACCACCCCTCCCTCCCTGACACAAACGACAGTTAGAAAGTAAGATGGTGTATTATTCCAAATGTGGAATGTGTGAGCGTGAGTGTGCATTCCTGCTCGGCTAATGGCATTCCCAGAGAGGATGGTATGATCCAGTGGGCCTGCAGGATCAGTGGGACCGTGGAATGAAACACACAATAATTTTACACTCTCACTTTGATGCATCAAGCCTCTGTAGTGAAGCTTTACATGACCTATTGAATAAAACATAAAAGCAACAAGCAGGAACCCAGCATTGTCAGATCAAGAGTAAACACTGCTGTGTGCTCATAGTGATGCATAATTTATGCTTGGTTCATATAGAAAATACCATTCATGGTTTGTGTATCAACTACACAATTGACAGTTTTTTTGTAGTTGCAATGATAAGGCCCATTTATTCATTGCATGGGTGTTGTGGGTGTGGATAATTAATGACATATACATAGTGTCAATATGCATGAAGGAACTTACTCTGATCATAACTGGCTAAGAAAAAAATGAGAAGAACTTCCTGTTCTTTTCTTGACCTTTAACTTACAGATGCCTTCATTTTCAAATGCAAAGCCTTTTTCTTTTGTCTCATTGTTTCCAAATATCTGTAGCTGTATAACATTAACATAAGAGTAATGGAACTAAATAGATAAGAAATATAGAATTATTTATATGATCAATGCCTAAAGTGTATTAAAAGGTAGAAGCAATAATAGCAATTTTCACAGTTTTTACAAAAGAAAGGAGGAATGAGTCATCAATCATTCTCCTTACTTAGTAGAAGGAGACAATCTCCCTTTCACAATCTCTCCTTTCTCCCGTTTTTGTTGCTCACCCTGCAACACCTGGACCAATCAAACAGTCATAGCTACGAGGGACAGAGGCAAGGGTAGCGATTGGCTACCAGCCTAAGGCTACCTTGTCCAATCATGGCTGGCGCTCTCATCCTGGGATGCTGAGCAGAGACTTACCTCCCTTCAGCACAATGTAGCAAAGATAGCCAATGACTCATGCAGGGTGAGGCACATTGAGCACCAGGGATGAGGCTCACAACGAGAACCACACACACATCACAGACATGTACATGCACATTTTTTTACATGAGGCAGAATGACCCGATGAAATACAAACAGATGAAGAAAGGCTCACAGATGTAGAATATAAATTATCTACACTAAACAATACGTGTGTTGAAACTTTCAGTGATAAAAGCAATTTTTTTCTTTTTTTTTTCTTTAAGGTTTTGTTGGCACTAATGGTCTTTATTGATAGTGAAGAGAAGACAGGAAAGTGGCCAGAGAGAGGGGGATGACAAGCGGTAAAGGGCTTCAGGCCTGGACTCCAACTAGGGATGAAAATTTACAGCCTATGACAGGTTGAGGGGACACCCCAGTGATTAATGCTAGTTGATGACATAGTAGCTTGTGTCATTTTTTATTCATAATAATAAAAGACAAAACACGAGAATGTAATTTTACAGACATTTAAGGAAAGAGCTCCAGAAATGACGTAAAGACAAGACTGCTTTCTCTCCAGTGGGCTACAGTTTCCATACAAAAAGTTGCATAGCACAGCAGTAGACCAGTTTCTTATACTAAGGAAAAGTATTGGTCCTTTGTTCAGAGAAAGAGTAAGACAACAGAAAAATAGGCTCAAAGACATTTTTGTATTATGTAGGTCAGTGTACTAAATTAAAATTTATTAGATTTAGATGCAAAATTTGACATCTTTACCAGCCATTTTTATCAGATTAAATCATATTGTACATGGCTTTGAGTCTGCAGAGATATCCATGGTAGTTTGTCATAAATTAAAGCAATACTATGTAACATTTCTACCTTAAAATAACAGCTTGAAAAAAATTGTGCGGCTAGAATGAGTTTTAATATTACAATTGGCCTGTCTCCTATGCCCTTCGGGGGTCTGAGTTGGAAAACTGCGCTATGTAACTTTGCAGGACCGGCCCGGGAGCGGCCCGGGAGCTGAGCGGAAATACTTCGACTTGCTTTCTGGCACACCTACCGCAAAAACAAATAGACCCCTCTCACGCTCCCAGGTACATTTGAATACTCTTACCTTCTCGGTAGCTTGCACCTTCTGACTCCTCGCCGGTTCGTCAACAAACGTGAAACGTGAAAGCGAAAGGGTGTTGTATTTACGACAGTGTAACCGTACATTACCTCCAAACCTGTAGGGGGAGCTCCATAATAGGCTTTTTGAGAAGTTACATTGTATTGCTTTAAATAACAAATAGTTGATGCCGTTCTGTGTGGAGTTTGCATGTTCTCTGGTTTAAACATTTTCAAGATTTCAAAGACGCTTGTTTGAACCTCTAACCGGATTCCACACTTTGATTAAATAAACAAAAAAATGAAAAAAAAAGTTAGTTTGACATAGAATAGCCCCTAACATTCCCAAGTAGTACACATCAGGATGGGAAACTAAACTTGTGAAGATTTAAAGCAGTCTTCCGATGTCATTAGCTTCACAAGTTTTTATGAATTGGCATTTTATTGATAAGATGACAGTGAATTAGATGGAAATGCATTATAATGAATCTGATAGTGATGAGTATGATTGTAACTGAATTACAGTGAATTGGGACTGAATTGCACTGTAACTAATCAGACTTGTATTGAACTTTTTTTATTTGTTTTTAAAAAGCCTTAATATGACATTTGCTGTGAATTTGCACAATGAAAATAAACTGTACTGAACAAAGCTTTGCTTTTTTTTTTTAAGTTAAATCATTGGCTACAGAAAGATGTAAGTCACATCAACATGACTTAACAAAATAACTGGTCCTTACAATCTTAAATGAATGTGTTATGTGTGGATTGTGGTTCCTTACTGGATCTGCCGGGCTGTTTGGAGACAGGCAAGGAGACCTCAGTGAGGGGCAGGATGTAAACCTCAGGGCCATTCTGGGAGGTCGGCGAGGCCAGGACGGAGAGGTCTGCCTGGTACTCCTCGCCTTCAGTGTTTTCAAACTCCTGGTGCAAGGACACACGCTGGGATTAGTCATCCACTCACAGCCGTCCTTCCACTGAGATAGTGGGAAACAATAGTTTAACTGTGGAAGCATTCAGATACACTGAGGCACATCCACCTACCCATATACATAAATCATGTAGATTGTGGGATGCATTGAGAGGGTCACTGCTCAGATACTGTGGGGGATATAAACTTATGCATACAGCTATTCAAACAGCAGACACTAAAACTTTCTTTCATTCTGTCCCATATATCTATCTCATATAAAATATCTTAGAACACATGCTTATAGATTTTGGTTATTTAAATTTTTTAAAAACACATTTGATTACATTTTAAAGCAGTACTTTCTCTTTGAGGATGGATTAACCTTGCATTATGCAAAAATAGACTAAGTTTTAAAACCTTTTTCCATAATGCGTCCATGCAGTTCCAAGATCCTACCATGAGTGTCATCCTCTACTGTGCATTTCGAAAGATATCACTATAGTCTTTACAAAAAGGGTCACTGTGTACTCCACACTGGGGAAAAGACCAAGAATGAAAGTGTGATCCATAATGAGATATGCAGAAGAATTTCCGGTCAGTTAACTGCAGATTTACCCCTTCCACACCACCACTGCTCTAAAATGGAAGAAAATGAAAACAGTGACCCTTTCTTTTACTCCATATACGACAACCTCCACTCTGTCCTGTCTGATTTATTCCCATTACCATAGCTTCAGCTCCTTCTAGTTTTACCCCCCCCCCCACACACACACACTACTGCAGTGTCCTTGCTCACTAACTGTTGTAATGTGTTTCATTGTGCTCTGTTTCTGTAAAATCCCATAAAATCTGTATAAAGATTGCAAATCTTTTATCAAATATAAGGTTCAAATAAGTTAAATTAGCTTTGTTGTGTCATACTACACACTAGGATGGAGGCTGCTTATACTTTGCACAAAAAAAGACAATAACCATGTAATGTCATAATGTATTGTATGATGTTTCTCATTCTTTTTGTATACAGCTTCAAAATCACCTAAATGATTATTTACTGTCAGCATAGAGACATGGATCACCCATTAGATGCATGACCAAAAAAAGCCAAACATCAAACTGTAAACTAGACATGACCTCCATAGACTAGCTTAATATCTGGGATCACAATGTAGACTAGCAGAGTACTACAAGGGAGAAGCAAGTTGTCAGTCAAAATTGAACTATAAACTTCATGAGTATACAGTACTACTAATATGTCATCTTAACAGTGCTCACATGCTCAATTATAAATCCACTGTTTTCAATACAATTCATTTTTACAATGAAAATTTTGGCAGCTCAACAGCTTGTGGACTCCTTTTTCATCTCAGAAAACAATAAATGTTTTCAGTCAGTGACAGGTTTTGATTTCAGACCAACATGTACGGTCTGATGAATTCTGATCATCAAACCAAAGGATTTCTACTTTGCTCAGACATCACGAGCACTGAATTTTGTCTCCAGCCTCATAGAGAGATTTCCCAGTACCTCGGTCCTTTATGGATATAATTTACAGTAGATAAGTAATACCCCTAACGCAATCTTGTGTTAAATATTATATCATGTATAATATTATACACACACACATATTTATATGAATGTATAAAAAACATCTGTTTTCAATAGTTGTCATATTTAAAAGATTAACCATAAAATATTGCTGTGTTGCTTTGTTAGGTGTATATGAAGTTCAATATAATTCACATGCTATAGAAACTGAAATAACCAAAAATACAGTCCCATCAAGAATTGTAATATTTCTATTATCATAATTCCTTGGCCATATGTCTTAAATTCCGGTTACAACTCGGTACGTTGGAATTCCTTTAAATCTCCTATCTTTACTTATCTAGATCAAGAATAATAGTCTTTAAATCAAAGCCACCCTAATACTAACCCCTGTATCCCACCTCATAATCTCCCAATAATGCAAGCCGGTCAATGTGCAAGCACATTTAGGCTATAGTTTCATGACAAAGAGCCATCCATCTTTTTTTTTTACTCATGAATTGCTTCTCACAACAAACCAACTTCCAACTTGGAACAACAAAAAATTAAGAGAAACTGGTTAAAAGCCTGAGATTGAGCTTCAGCTTGAATTAATGTGGGATATCTAAATGCCTCTGCATGTTTGTTTGTGTGGTTAGACGCGTATTCTGAAGCACGAGTGTTTGTACATAGGAATGTGTGTAGATGTGCTTCTCATTCAGGAGAACCATCTGCCACTCTCCTGTGAGTGAAGTGTGAAAGCAAGCACCTGGCTGTGAGTCAGCGTTGCATAGCTCCCCGGAGAGCCTTCAGTTAAGAAAACACTTAATACCCGGCCTCACACTACACGCTCCAGTACGGGCAGTGAAGGCAAGGAATAATGAAGCTTTTAGGCTGGTGCAGCAGTGCGATTTTGCAGTCCCACATGAATACACACCTTACAAGTAAGTTGTTGCCAAATATAAAGTATTGGAACCAATTATGTATTCTGTAATGTTTGCTACTAATGTGATGCATAGTGCTTAGGCATACAGCAACAAAAATTAGAATGCTATTAGAATGCTTTCAGAATCACTTGTGTTGCTCTTTTTTCACATCTACTTGAAATAAATAAAGCATATGTGGTAAAACAGGCATCATGACATTATTACTGTTATTCAGTACTTTTCCAGGGACCGAGTCTGAGACCCCGGCAGAGACTTTTCCAGCTCAAAGGCAGGTGTTCACCTTGAACTCTCTCATGACCCAGTGCTGGAAGATGATATATTTGCAGGTATCAACAGTGCCATATTGGTATGTCAACCAGGCCCAATGTCTATTAAAGCAAAATCAATCAAATATTGTTTGATGGTTTTTCAGCAGCTGGAGCTGTCTGTCTGTCATTTTTCATTCCACAGTATAGAGAGACTCAGACTCTTGCTGTTTCTTCAGGTTATCAAACCGCGCTTTTGACATTATGAAACTATCAAGTCTGGAACAAAAAGATACGGACAGACATGGGAAATGGCCAGCAATACAAGTTACCATTCTCATTAGTGACATCGTTATCCCTGCAGCACCCACCTCCTACACACACTTCCCACTCATCATCGCCACATATTGTCGTAACATACCCAAGAAGCAAGCTGCTCAGCTTTAACCCACTCTTATTTAAACCCCCCATGCTTTCTTAGTGTGTCATTTAAAAACCAAAAAAAAGATAAAGATGCTGCCACTTCATTCTCTTTGCTGAGTACCATTAAAAATCAGAAACAAAATGACGGGAGTAGTATGCTAAAGTGAAACTTGAAACGACAAGGGGCAGCCAGTACAGCGGCTCAAGAGTTTGTGTTCTGTCTCCCTTCCCATATACCCCCTGCCTGTGTCAGTCATTGTTGGCCTTCATCGCAGACTCAGTTCGGTGCTGATGTTTGACACAGCATGACTGAGTCATGCTGGCAGGCAAAGGAAACGCAGAGACAATATGTGCCAGCCTGGATAGGTTTAGGGGCTTTAAGTGATTATGAAATATGGACATGTGCAATTCTGGCTTCTCCTTGAAAATCCATTTATACATAAAATGTTAAAACAATACACTGAACTTGTATATTGTTTCTAATTTATCTTATGCGACAAAAGTTACGATCATGAAATTTGTAAACTGGGGGAGAATGTCTTTATACCTTATCAATCTTTTTTTCTCATCTTTTTCTATTTTTTTCTGATTAAAAGTACACAGTAGATCAGCTATTCAGTGAGTCAACAGAAATAAAACCAAAAGCAAGTTTGATAATTAAAAAACTATTCAGTTAAACAAAATCTCAAATGTAATGATTTGCCTTGCATCATTATAATCTGTGGATGTTTGAGTTTAGAACTGTTGATGGTATCTGACTTAACATAAAAATGTAAAAGATATTTGAGCCAGCCTCGACAAAATGCAGCATAGACATGCAATTGAAATCCCGGTATCGGTGCTGATGGACACCTCTTTTCATGTTAAAACTGTCACGCACAAAAACCCTGAATTCATAACAGTTTCCTGAAGTGTACAAAAAGAAGAGAAAGCTGTCTCCTAAAACAGGAGTTATTACATTCCATGACAGATACACAAAGTTCACGAGGCTATCACCATGTCATAGACCTAATGATTAGGCATATAATCACATTGATAGATGATTAAGTAAAAATGTAATTGTTAGTTGCAGTTATTGGTTTAGTTCAACAATAAGCCTTTATTATTATACACATGCACTCAGTGTTTAGGACTTTATCTATCCTTTCTTAATACACAGAATACTCATCTATGACTCTACACTCATCTGTGAAATTTCCTTGATGGAAATACAAAGCTGTCGGGAACATAAATTAAATAACTTAATAAAATTATATCTTTAGTTTGTTTTGAACAGTTTATACACAGAGATACAACAAATGTATGTCGGAGTGCATTCCCTTCCTGTCTACATTCACTCCTCATACAATCTGTGCTCCTTTCCACTTCCAGCTGGGAGCAGCAGTGAGCTCACCTTGAAGCCAATGTCTCCCTTCTTGCAGCAGAGGCAAGCCAGCATGAGGAAGACGAAGGTGAA
Source organism: Odontesthes bonariensis (assembly GCF_027942865.1). NCBI lineage: Eukaryota > Metazoa > Chordata > Actinopteri > Atheriniformes > Atherinopsidae > Odontesthes > Odontesthes bonariensis. The sequence continues at coordinate 14,054,058 of NC_134526.1, forward strand.
GAGGCCAGAAAAGGAGACAGCCACAACTGCAAGAGATGAAGGCCAAGACAGCTCGCTCAGAGGAGCCCCATCTGAAACAATAGAGGATAGTGCAAGTGTTAAAAGGGTTGAACTGGATGATGGCAAACGACAGAGCCATACAGGAAATTAAAAACAAAACAGAGATGAAGTTGATTAGTATACACAGAAATGATATGTGCCTGTCATATTGGCAGCTTGACAAAAGAAGCAGTACTTGTAATTAACATTCTCTTCAGGTTTGTGTTTATCTCTATAGAGTAAATAGAAAGCAGGCCGGCCACTGTAGCTTAATTACAAAAGTCATTGTGCAGTCAGAGTCAAGTAAGCAAAAAGTATAAAACCACCCACAAATCCGCTCACTGCCTAATACTTTAATATAAAAGTAGTTGTACTTGCTCATTCTATTCCTGTGTAAACAGCTGTGATGAATGGAAATGCTTACTATAAATCTGTAATCTGCTTTTCGTTATCTGTAATACCCAGCAAAAATTGTCCTCACAGCAATATTTGCACTTCAAAATACAACCCAAATCCTATTTAAAGTAGCTGCTTTGCACAAAAATGCACACAATGCTGTTAAAGCACGGTTGCTGAAATGTGTGACATTTTGAAAAAGCTTATTTTTTCTGCGCATCTGTCATTGTCTTCCTGTGTGGATATAGCCCATATGTGTCAGTTTGTATCTCAGCCTGTAGTAACTTAGAGCAGGCCAGAGATCCATGTGTCAGCATTTGGAGTCCCCAGATGTAATCTGATTTACAGTTTTAAAATGTTCTGCTAACACAGATGAAAGCGAGGAGACAAAGAAAGGTAAGGAAATTGAGAGAAAGATAATGCAAAAATGTACAAGTGTGTGAATCTGTATTCAAATCTATCTCTACAGAGCAACTACAGCTTCTGTTTTATTAAAGTATTAAAATATCAGGGACTATTACATGGCTATCAACAAGATTAATTTATATTCATTAAAAAGCTATCTTCTATCTATCCCTTTTCATTGATCTCTACATCCATGCACTGTAACAGAACAGTACTCTCAAATCATCAAACTGTGTATGGGGAACTAACCCTTAGACATTAAGTTAATAGACACTCGATGGAAGTTGTTTTTTTTTTCCTTGTAACCACGGCCTCTCTCAGCAATCTGTTGGGAGTGCTGAGAAGAGCTCTACTGCAGATTAAATTCCACTGGAAAACTCAGTTGAAATATGTATATACAGCATATCTGGCCTTCAGTAATATTTCAAATGAAGTTATCACGGCATCGTGCCTTCATAAATGTTAGTCTTTATATGTTCTTTTTAAAGAGCATCCTCTGACATTTCAGTGACAAGATGAGGTTTCCTGAGAGAATATTTGAACCAAAGAAACCAAATACCTCTAAATACTGCAGAAGCAGAGATATATTGACTCTTACTGCCTGGTATAGGTGGAGATTTATAGAAATGCTGCATCCAATGATTCCCCTTTAAAAGGGTAAACTTTAGAAAACCTCCAGGTGTCGCAGCCTCCAACCCCTCAACAAACTGAGCAGAAACAGAAAGTGAAAGATAACTTGGAAAAACTACAAAATAGCTCATAGATAGGTAAGAATTGACATATATAGATTGTATTTCTTTTTAAAGGAAAAAGGTAGGGGTTTTGATTGGAGTTTAAAGTTCACTCACTGTCTGTCCCAGACAGTTAAACAGAAAAAAAAAAGCTGGAAAAGAGAAAGACAGAGAGAGAGAGAGATATTGCTCTTGAAAAAATAAACATACGAAGAGAACAGCTGAATGTCTTTGACTATGAAATAGTTGTTTTCTGCTGTATCAGGGTTTAAAATATTGTATTTTGGACCCTTAATGCACCTTATCAGTAAAGTTTTTTTTGGTGCAATGCCCGCTACATAAAATGTCTTGACAAACTCCAAGTCCTCAGTTTGAAGTGAATGCTGTGTGTTAACAATTATAATAAATTATTATAGTAATTATAATTTATATTAATCCTGGCTATATCACCATGACATATCAGGTTACTGAGAGAAAGTATTCTTCTTGAAAATGTATAGAGTTCAGAACCTTCCTGGCTTGTTTTGTATTCTATAACAACAAATCAGGAAAATAACAAAAAAATAAAATATATATTTCCCTTTCAGTGAAACGTGTACAAGAATGTACAGGAAATCTTGAAGTTTGTCAAGGAAGGAGACTATGTCCTCCCTCTTGAGCAGGAATCTCTTCATCTTATTGTGAAGAAAACACACACATACAGTAGCGTGGGTCTCCATTGTAGGCTGGGGCTACTATGGTTTCTGAGGCTTGTTTGTGGGTTGTTTCCAGCTCAGTGGCTGAGACCCCAGAGGTCCTGACCTATTTGGCTGCAGGGAACAAACTGTTCCAGACCTGACAGCTCCCATAGCCCAAGCAGTACAACTCCAACCCAAGCTTGACCCCCAGGTTGCAGCCTCAAAGCCTGTAATGTGTTAGACTTGCACACACATGGCTGAATGCAAACAGACAGGAACAAGACTTGCAATCTTTTTTGTAGAGCTGCTGCCCACTGTAGTGTATGTGTGGGCACTGACCAGCCAACACATCACCATGGAAACAACCAGATGGCCAACACGTATTAGCTGATTGGATTTTACAATGTGAGAAACCTTCTGCCCCCTCCTTCTTTCATCACTGTTTGAAAACGCACATTTTTGCTGATGCTACATTTGCTGGCCCTGTCTCATATATTTTCCTGTGTTTGCAATGACAGCTTGTCAGTTTATGTGTGTGTGTGTGTGTCTGTGTTTCTGGATGTGAGTGTGCCGGCAAAATGGAAATGAAGGCAATAACAAAACTAAACCAAGGAGACCCCTTTCTGCATCCACTGCATACCACAACACACAGCATGAGTGGTGGTGAAAAAGTACACTTGATAGTGTAGAATTTGATAGCGAAATGGGGAGGATACTTTAAAAGCCTTCAAATGTGTCTTTTCAAACCCTCTCTTATCCAAGCAGATAGGAGTGACATAAGAATGTTCACCTTCAGCACAGTTGTCAGAGAAGCTTTGGCTGTTAACTACCATTCACTCCAAGTTCACAAGAATTTCTTTCTTTGCTAAGGACAGAGTTATATACTGAACCTGGATGTATAGCTGGGTGTGATGAATGAATATAAGGAAGGAGGAGGAAACAGAGAGGACGTATACTGTGCAAACGCTGTCAAACTGCTACTGCACATGCTGAATGAGGGAATGGTGAGTCAGGGCTCAATGAAGGACACAACATTAAACAGACATATGTTGCCATTTCTGGAGCAGGTTGTTAAATTGTCTGTCACAACCTGCAAGCTCCACAATTGATAAACTGCTCCCATTTTTTGCTTTTCTCTCTGGTATAGTTTAGATCCCCCCCCCCCAAATTCCTTTCCACTTCCTCCTCAGTTGGCCCTTTTGCCACAAGAAAACCTTGACTGCAATAAGCCATCTATCTAACCTAAGCTGATGTAACTACAACTTGTATGCCTTTACAGGCAGCATGGGGTGAACACTGGGGATCAGGTTTAAACAAAGCAAAGATAACATTAAAATCATGGAAGATGGCAGTCTCCCCAAACTCATTTGAATAATTTTGTATGAGGGAACCATTTGTCATTCCACATTTGGAGCAAAATCCTTAGCTCTAACAAAGTCTACATATACACTGGACTCTAACAAGGTTTTATTTTTTCACCTCTCCAATTTGTGACTCTTGCAGTACATGCATGGATAAAGATGCAGTTGAGCTTCTGGGGTGTATCGGTTTTGTTTACAGTATGGTGGTTTACTCATTATTGTATGACAGCATGAAAGAGGATAAGCCCCTCCACATTTACAATCAGACTGAAAAGAAAACAGCTTTGCAAAATAATTAGGAGGTTTTCTTAAGTGACTTCCAAGCAACAAAAAGTACAGTTTGAGAAGAAAAGATGAATTTTGAGATTTATTAGACGCTCAGACGTTCATAGTTTAAGTTATTACAGATGTGGAGCCTAAGGAGGATCACAGCAATTCCTTTAAAATGAATAAATAAGAGTGAGCTATTTCTTGAAGGAATGCTGATGTCGGAACCTCTGTCCTTAAAAAGATGAGGGATTATGAGAAAAAATATTTATTATCCCCTGTAAGGGACTGTCTACAACAAAATAGTTGTATGTTTTAATGATAACCTATGGTAAAATCAAAATAAAATAACACAAACAGTACTCCCATAGACCAAAGAGAACAGACCTAAGAGATTATATGAAGAATCTTCCTTTCCAAATCTCACCCTCATAAGTGTCAGGTAGCAGATTGGTTGGAAACTACAAACAGATGCTGACATTAAGTCTTTCAAGTGATTCTGACCACAAACTAAAAGTTCCTCTTCCATGTGTAAAAGAATTAGAGGCTGACTTTTAATGCAGGGACAGAAAGGGCTAGGGGATGTAATGGCGAGGTTGCTGAGGTAGTTTGGGCTTCTTTGAGCATCCTCCTGCCACCAAGACAGGAAGAAATTGAAGCATGTACAATCTGCTCTCCATTTTATTTCATAGTCCCTCTGTTTCTTGGTTCATGTTAGGCATATAGGCATGTGATCACAGAAGAATGGATAAAATTAATATTGGACCGTATTTCTGTTAGTTACAACATTGGCAAGTCTGAAATAGTCATAAAGAGGACAATCAAAGTCACTCTTTTAATAAATGTAACATTTTAAGAATTCCCTTCCCTCCCTCCCCTGTCGGAGGATCTGTGATCTGAGCTGAACGACCCTGGTTCACCATAAATATTTGAGACACACACATTACTTCACCAGCTACACAGCGAAATGAAAATAAAGTACTTAAAGCCAAGTTCATGCTGGCTTTATTAAAATGCTGTCTCCAGGACTGGAGAGAGATGAGCAATGTCCTGACAGGCAGGAAAGGAGCAATAGAGTCACTCTTCTACCTCCATATTTCAGGCTGACAATTAAAAGGATGCAGTTGGATAAAGAGAAAGAGAGAAAAAATAAATTGGTATAAGTAAGGGAGGAATGAATGAAGAAACCATTGCTATCACTTTATATTGCAGAAAACTGGATTCATACATAAAAGTCTTACATCACTGTGCATGACATAATGCTAAATCATGCTGATTCATAGGTTCAGTTTGTCAGATGATGGTCACATAATTTAATACCAAGCTGAGGACAGGACATGCATTTCCTGTGCTGACGATGTATGTTTTTACACATGCAACAGTAAATTGGCAATAAAATTCAACAGTATGAAAACTACATATCTAGAGCATTGTGAGACTTCAAAATTGAGTCAAACTAAGAAAAGAAAACATGTTTTGCAGTCTGATGTGGATCTTTTAAATACCCATACACTGATAAAGGGTACAAAAGAGTGAGCAAGAAATGTATTCATGTAGAAAAGTAAAGGCTCACAGAATAAAAAAGTCATGGAATGTGCAGCTCAATGCTGAGTGTGTTCATGCATGCAGAAGAAATGAGGATGTGCTGTGTTAAGCACAGCCACTGAGCTTTGCATGGTAGATCATAAATAAAGCATATGCTGTGGAGGTGGAGTTTTATTTTACTGTGCAGCTGAAATACCAGAATGTCAGGTCTCTTGCTGCTTGGTACATATAATGATCATGCATTTAACAAATCTGCTCGAAATGGACACACCAGGGAGTGAACAAGGGGGAGGGGGATTATGAGAATTTAGGTAGCAGAGTGGGGGAATTATTATTAAATGATCAGGTGCAAGAACTGGACTGAAAATGAATGAAAAAGCAGCCAATGTCCAAAGAAACACTTTGAAAGAGCAGAGCACTGAACCACTGGCATGTTTTAGGAGGATAAGGTATAGCATTCCTATGTTTTGCATGCAGAGAACAACAGAAAGAGCATTAAAATGGGTGTCATACCTCCTGTGTTTGGTTTTCTTTGTGTATAACCTAATAATAATCCACTGCAGACATACTTATATTAATCAATGTATTGCATTAACTAACATTTATTTTTCATCACTAAATATAATCTGTAAATGTTTTCAATGATGGGTTTGCAGTCTCGCTTCCCTCTAAAATTTTAAACACTGATAAATGTTGTGTCTCTCCCACTCCCAAAAATAATGCTTTGTCAAAATACAGTCAGTGTAGTAATCAATGCACATTATTGGTCAATATTTACCAAAAATTGCAGAGAAAAAAGTGTTTTTTGCGCTGCGTCCCATTCAAACCAATTGACAGAGCTGAACTTTTTTCATGAACCACGTGAACATGTGTTGGTTAGTTCAAAGAGTGTCGTAACTCTCTTTCTATAAGACTCTGGCTCTAGCCAACTCAAACAAACGGTCAACCCATCAGCATTCAATCAGTGTATAGCTTCATCTCTGGAGCTTATGCAGTGTTTGATGGACTGCACCTCTGTCTGCATTGAAAAAAATGTCCTTCTGCAGAGACTGAGAACACAGCAGACGGATACTTTTGTGAAGGTATGAAACACTCTTAAGATGTTACAACTACCCTTCTCCTTTTTAAATTCATTCTTACTTAAGTAGTATAGTTTCTATGCACATAGATGCTCAAATACACACACACACCAGCTCTTGTTTTGGATCCAAGGACCTGCAGAGTGGGCACCGTGCCAAGCCACACACCACTGCAATCAAACAGTCTTGAGAAAGAGTGAAGTGAAGAATAACAAGCTGGACGGGATACAGTTTCAACGGAAATTAGTGTTCAGTGGATTGGATATAAATAGGGACATGCATTATGTAACTTGTGCGCTGCGTAAAAATCTCAAATTGTGTATTTTGTTTTTCTACACTAAGTTGTTGCTTCAACTTCCAAGCTGTCAAACGGCAACCATCCTGATCTAATGTTTGACACTTTGTTAAACGTGAAGATGAACATCCAAATCATCTTGGGAGACACCCAAGTTTTCCAGCTTACAAAAAATACTCACAGGGCCCTAAAGACTAAGTTGCAAGTTTGTGTGGCCAGTGGCAACACATATGCAACACAAGGCTAACTGCTACCCTTCCGCTGTTGCTCAATGTTCCTAATGAATAAACATGAAATTTCAATGTGTGAGCAAATAAGAAAGATGCAGGAAGAGAGAATAAAGCAGAGCAGAAAGCAGTCCAAATCTCCTCAAGCATGTGTTTAGATTTAGGACAGTGCTGCGGGGGCAAACAAGCTCTTCCATCTGCCCTGAGTGGGCACACACATACACAGCCAACAGTGGAGAAGGAAGAATGGTGGAAAATAAGCTAGGATACATTAGAAATGAGACAGAAAAAGGAGAAGTGCAACCATCGGAGCAGTTAAAGTGATTGGCAGCAGGTTGGTTAGTCCCAAAAAGTATGCATCCATTAACACTTGGCTATGCATCAGTAAAACCTGCAAAGCTCAAATGATTTTTGATTTTTTTGATTAAACATAGCTTGATCTTACAACAGGTCTTACATTAGGCTACTTTCAAGGATATAAATTCCTAAGAGACATAAATTGTGATGCATGAAGATGTGAGAAATTCAGAGTTAGGTCAGAGAGACAGAAAGAAAACACAACAAGGTAGTAAGACTATGATAGCAGAGGGCTACACATAGAAAAACAGGAAAACAATCTGCAAACACACATGTGTACAGATTCAGTAGGCACCGAGAGAGCAGGAGGAACGGGATGACATTTATTAAAGGGGAACTCCGGGGCATTTGAAGCGTGTTTCCATTGCTAGAGGTTGTCAAATAATGATAGTATGACACAGAGAGGTGCGTATCTGCGCTCCCTGTGTGAAGATCGCTCTGTCCGCACAGTCTGTCATGCGAGGCTAATACGTGGTGGCTAAGGGGCAAGCGCTAACCCTTCCACGTAAAACAACAACTTGCACACTGCAGAAACGTCACACCACTTTATAACCCATCCGACAATAAAGTCACAAGCCTTACCATCAAAACCATATGCATGGTTCTCACATTACTGGCATGGGGACGTTACAAAACAACTTTATAAACAGCATGTCACTCACCGGCTGGTTGTAGGCTCGCGCATGTGAAAGCCCAGAAGAGTCGATGGAGAATAATCCCATATACAAAACAATTATCTTCTCTAGAAAAACTGCGTTCAAGTATTTAAAACATTACAACAATACTTGCCCAGTAATATTCTTGTAATGTTTTAAATACTTGAACGCAGTTTTTCTAGAGAAGATAATTGTTTTGTATATGGGATTATTCTCCATCGACTCTTCTGGGCTTTCACATGCGCGAGCCTACAACCAGCCGGTGAGTGACATGCTGTTTATAAAGTTGTTTTGTAACGTCCCCATGCCAGTAATGTGAGAACCATGCATATGGTTTTGATGGTAAGGCTTGTGACTTTATTGTCGGATGGGTTATAAAGTGGTGTGACGTTTCTGCAGTGTGCAAGTTGTTGTTTTACGTGGAAGGGTTAGCGCTTGCCCCTTAGCCACCACGTATTAGCCTCGCATGACATGCTGTGCGGACAGAGCGATCTTCACACAGGGAGCGCAGATACGCACCTCTCTGTGTCATACTATCATTACTTGACAACCTCTAGCAATGGAAACACGCTTCAAATGCCCCGGAGTTCCCCTTTAATGGAAGGATATGGTATCCTCCACTAGTTCATTGTTCACATGTTATTGGGATTAAAGGAACTGCATTAGGTTGGTTAAGTCATTTATCTGATAGATTCCAGTTTGTTCTTGTAAATGAAGAATCTTCATGGAGTTCCACAGGGTTCTGTGCTTGGACCGATTCTTTTCACTTTATACATGCATCCATTAGGTAACATTATTGGACAGCATGGCATAAATGTCCATTGCTTTGCTGATGATACTCAGCTGTACTTATCTATGCAACCAGATGAAACCAATAGGTTGGTCAGACTGGAAGCATGTCTTAAAGACCTGGATGACTCCAAACTTTCTGCTTCTAAATTCAGACAAAACTGAAGTTGTTATCTTTGGACCTGAGCGCTTCAGGGAGAAATTGTCTAGCTATATAGTTACCCTAGATGTCATTTCCTTGGCTTCAAAGTTCCTCAGACAGTGAGGAACTTTGGAGTTATTTTTGACCAGAATTGATTCATTTGGTGCTATATAAATAAAATTGAATTGAATTGAACTTCCTCTCTGTGCTCTCTGCAAATGACTGCAGATGGCAGAGAGTTGAGCTGGCCTGCAGAGAGCCATGATAACTGTCATCAACTGGGAGCAGAGCCCATGGGGACTGCCATGGATCAGCATTTCAGGCCTGTCATATATGTCTTCTGACAGCCCCGGGAAGAGCTCACAACTGGAGAGGAAGAGTAAGCACTCTACTCTGCTGGACAGGTCCATTGAATAAGTTGATCAGACAAACCAACAACAATACCGGGGAGCAGAATGTAAAGGTGAAAAGTCCAGCAATAAGCATGAATAACACAGTAATTGGAGACATCATTACTAAAGGATAGCTCATTCAAGAGGGAATTAGCAGCCTCTACATACCTTTATTCTGCATTTTATAATGTGCACTGCTGAGTATGAATTTGAAAAAAAAGTCTCCTAAAATTTAGTTGATCCAAAAGAATTCAAAACACTTTTTTTTTCAAAAACCAAAAGGAACAAAAGCTGCTCACAGTTTATCAAACTGACAAACCAAGAGCTGAATGAATGAATAGTGTGAAAATATGTTTATCCCATTGTATCAAGCAGAGAACTCTAGACTTCACTTAGTAATACAAAGCAACTATTTACTGAGAATGTCAAATATGATAATGACCAACAGCCAGTTGTTTAAACTGATAAATGATCAGAATTGAACAATTTGAGAGAAAATACTTCTCATTTAGTTTAACTCATTAACCTCTTCTCCTGGTATAGTTTAATGACACCAGAGAGGAGAATTTTTACATTCACTGCAATAATGGTACAAATCACTCTAGGCACATTTCAGTTTTCACCTAAATGCAAAAGGAGAAACAATGACTTGGAGTAGGTAAAAGACAACAAAAAAAGAAAACAAATGAAAAATAATCTAGTAAAATCAGAAAGACAACCACAGCTGCAGATATAATCTATGACCCATCTGCCTTTACAAACACTTATTGTAAATTGTAAATTGTTAAACTCTTATTAGGGTTATACTACATTATTTACAACACTAAACCCACCCACTTGATACGGAGTAGGTCCTCCCCATGCCTCCAAACAGTTATGTAGAATCAGGTCATAGACAAAGAACATCTGAGGGTATCCTGGAGTGGTAAGAGGATGATAGCATACGATTCTTTTGGGCACAAAGACCCTACCTCGGTTTACAAAAGTGACACAAATTGAAGTGGGGTCTATGTGGATTGGACTTGCTTCCCACAGGAGTTTGGAGGATAAATGAAAATATCAGACTCCTAAGCGCTATTTGTGGGGCCACTGTTGACCCGCTGGGGAAGGCTGCCTCTGTAGAGGAGTGCTGTTGCCCTATGTGGAGGCTGTAACTAATCTACAAAATGTTAAAGTAGATGGCAAGTGTCAAAATAACAACGATGTTAATGTCAGGATGGAGGTTTACTCAGCAGAACATTGCATTCTTACAACATGAGTGACGTTACTCACTTGTTACTCCGTGGTTTTAATTATGTGGCTGAGTGGTGTGTGGCACAAAAAAATGTCCTATAAAATCAAGTTGTTCATCTCAAATATTTGTATTGCAATCCTGACAGTAACTTTGACCACTGCTCTTATATAAAGGTCTGGTGCAGTCTGTGAAAGTCTGTTGCTATACAGTATATAATCACTAAACTTAGGAATCTCCTCCTCATTCCCTTCCATGAGCAGATGATAAAGGATACTGACTTACTGCCCAGCTCAAATCTCATTTGATGTATATTACAGCTCCTAATTCAACAACAGTTTGAGTGCAACAGAAAATGACCAGCTAATAATTTATAATTAGCTAAGTAAGCAATATCATCATGTACTTGTTTTGTGCCTTAGTGATAACGATCTAACTTAACAATACCACTGCCCTCAAGGGTATAAGTCTGATGAGGAAAAGTGAATGTGTAGTGGAGCTCAGTACTGCCTTACCTATATGTAGGAGGATGTGATTATTAACATGAGAACTATTCTAAATCTTGCTTTGCTTATCATGCTACACTTAATAAGTTTTCTAACTGCTTTACTGTAGTAAAAGACACCTTTTTTTTTTTAATTTTCTAAAATTGACAAAACATTAATTATCTGAAGCCAAACCTTTTTTTTCTTTTTTCCAGTGACACAACAAAGGCTTTTACAGTCACACATCTTTACATGTTTTGTAACATTAATGAGTATCGGTTTGCAAGCCTGACAGTAAACAGCTATGCACTCACGATCCAGGACCTTCAAGTATTTAGACTTCTGGCTACACAAATTAGATGCGTGCAAGCCATATGCAGACATTGGAATATGGACTCAGGATGACATTTAGGCCTGAGTCTCATCATGCTGACAAAGGCAGTGTGTGTGTGTGGGTGTGCTTACATGTGTGAGTGCTAGAAATAAACATAGAGAGAAAAACAAATTCCTGTGGCTCCCATGCACTCTTCCAATATTTTTTTTCAGTTTTCCTGATGCTATTGTTAAGCACACTCACATTCAACGACTCCAACCCAAACATCTTCTGCTTCTCTGACCAGCTGCAATCCTTTTGAGAATGAATGAGTTTAAAGCTGCAGTCTGCAAGATTTGTTGTTGTCATACGTAAAGTCCTACTTTTTGGCATTTTAAAAGTTTACATGATCTATCAGAACGCTTGAAGTTGAAAACGGTGACCTCCGTAGTCGCAAAATGCAAGAAATGCTTATTTTTTAACCGAAAAATAAAAAGTTATTCAACTTCCTGTCCCGCCCCTTCAAAACACATGAGAACTCGTGCACGTCTACGTGCACGCCAGATGCGCCTACACGACTCCTCATTCATCAACTCACCTGTCATTTTGCGATCATGGAAGACAGTAAGTAGACTAGCCCGTAATGAAGTTCAATAGTCTAGATAAATAAGCGTCGGGACGAGCCTACCTTGTATCGCGCGTGCACAATCGGTGATTGACAGGCAGCAGAGCCCAGCTCGTAAACCTGATTGGTTACCTTTTACCGGTCCGGTCTGCAATTTTGTAAACAAACCTGCTGGCTTTGGAGGGACCTAGCGGGACATATAGGGGACCTAGAGAACTCTTTTTTTTTGTATTGGGGTATTTAATGTACTACTTTCAGAATCCCCGGACAGTTCCAGGCATTATGCTTGAAAAAGAGTTGCAGACTGCAGCTTTAATTACAAGCTATCATCATAAAACATCCTCAAAATGTCTCCATTAAACACACTTGTAATTTTTTGCTTCTCCAGTAGCTACCATCCACTATGACAGGGGTGGCCAACCCGCGGCTCTTTGTCTGGTTTCATGCGGCTCTTACGTTCATATTAACATTTGTGTTTGTGGGGTTTTTTTAATGTGCGTGTTCGCTTCGTTTGAGTTCAATACGGCAGCGGTCTCCAACCTTTTTTGCCTCATGGACCGGTTTAATGTCAGACAATATTTTCACGGTGTGGCGGATAAATACTACAAAATAAAACGATACGACCAACACAGACACTGTGGTATTTAGTAAATATAATAATAAACTTGAATCCACTGTGTACTTGTATGTAACTTTATTAGCAGCGTCCTCCTGACATAACGACTCTCTGCCTCCTAACGCTCTCTGGTCGCTATGGTAACGCTTAAACATGCCTTCAAAATGCAGCTTTCTTTTTCTTAGTGGTCACAGCCTCTTCTTCTGTCTCCTCACTGGAAAGAAGCTTTCCAAACACCCCTGTTTTTGACTCATTTTGATCGGTTTGTGGGTTTAATATCAGCATTGATGCATCACGTGACCGAGACGAGAGTTAAAGGTAGGGTAGGAGATCCTGAATTTTGAGTCCAGCGAAGCTGCATTTTGAAAATACACAGGTAAAAAGTCCCAACCCTTTTCTTCACTTTTCCCCCGAAGGCACGCCTCTAGAGTACATGAACGCGCACGAGCACGAAGGTGCACGAGCGCTGTTCTGACAGCAAGCATCGATCGTTGCCATATTTAGTATTTAGTATTTACTATATGCTAACTATACGTTTAATAATGCTAGGTGCTAGCCAAGCTGGCTCTAGTTTAGCTTCCTGCCAAGCTTCTGGACGCGTAATTCGTTCACGGAGCAGGGTACACGCACAGGGGGAAGGAGTGGGAGGGAGGAGCAGATTGCAGTTTGATAGACGGCATCAGTATCCAATCATTGTGAACGGTCCGTTCACAATGATTGGATACTGTTTTTCCTAGATTGTACGTTCTAGAGGCCACTAAAACTTTTCATATTTGTGTCAAAACTTTTAATTAATTGGTTGCAATGGAGGTGTGAAGAGTATTTCAAGCAATATGTAAAAAAATGTTCCAGAAAAAGATCCCCTACCCCGCCTTTAAGAGTCAAGAACAGACGGATGTAACGGAGAGAATTCGGTAATTTTTCAAAAATAATGTGGCTCTTTGTGGTAACACAGTAAAAAATGCGGCTCTTAGTCTCTGACCGGTTGGCCACCCCTCCACTATGAGATGTCACTAAACAGCTCTCAGGCACTCAGTCATTTACAGTAAATTCAACAAGAAACAGCCCACTTTGGTGATGATATAAACACAGCATGTGCCCCTCCTCTGCACATGCACAAGCCTCCAACAAATGTGACACCAAGAAATTCCACAGACACCGCATCATCACACCGAGAGCACATAGAGGAGATGTAGCGGTTCCCCTTCACTTCCTAAATCCACTTCATTCTCATTCTAGTTTCCCCCAGAGGCAGACTTACACAACTAAAGTGCTCCATGTTACACATAATGAGATGCATAATCAAACAGTCGGCAGTGGCTGACTTGCTGACTTTCAACGTGTATCTCCGGCATTACCAACATCTTGGTTACAGACTACAGTAAGGTCTCCATGTGCATGAGAAGACACGTGTAAGCTTTGCTACATGCACAATGTTCATTACATGTAACATGTGCATCTTATATTGTGTCTGCATCAAAATACCATCCACAGCAAGGATTTTTGGTGCAACTGCCACCTCCAGGCAAAATGAGTGTATGAGCAGAGGGGAGGAGAGAGCCGAAAGACAGACTCCCACAGTGCTGCTCTGTCAATTTGTTGATGTATCAGTGCTTCCTTTCAGATTAAATCGTTGTCCGTTTGCCCTTACAGTAAACCAACACACATTCATTCTGAATGTATAATGTTACCATGACTTTCATGGCACATTCATATCTTCCCCTCTCCTGATGGGAGAGCTCTCCACGGTGCTGAAGCAATAGTGAAGCCAGGTGCTAACTGCAGTTGGTGCAGAATGCCACACTTACCAAACCCCAGATCGGTCATGTGGAGGCTGATGATGTCAGGGCATCTAGAGTGCGTCTGTCCCTATTGCTTATGCAATGCCATGCAATGTGATGACTGACCTGGCCCCACGGTTGTTAGGGTGTGTGCGATTGTGCACGAGTGACAATTTGTGTGAGTTTGCAGAGGTATAGCAACCTATGTTCTCACATGGTCAGGGGCGTGGGGAGGAAGTGCAGCCATGGATATTAGCATGACGGGTGCAAGAGCTCAAACGCTGTCTGAGTTTGAGCTTTGATGTCAAATAAACACAGAGTTTGTGTGAGAGTGTGCAAACCCTTACCCCACAACTGGACAGCACTTTCAAAACAGTCAGTTTGCTCAACCAAAATGGTGACGGATTGGTCTAGGATCTGATGTTATTAAATCACTCAGTCACTTTGCTTTCCCCTCAGGCCTCTTCAGGGCAGATTCCTCAAGAACATCAATTGTTAATATGAGAGTGTCTTATTACTCTATTCACAGCATATTCAGCATGTACAGTTAATTGAATAGTTCTCTTGCCTGTGTGTGTCCCTCCCCTTTAAAGGACGCAAGCATTTCTCTGTCCTTAGTACTGGCCACAAGACGGATTGGCTCTGTCTTACACGCCCCCTCTATCGCCTTGGCAACATCGATTCTCAGTCCAATTACAAGGAAGCAATAGGATCTAGTGAGGTGCTGCTCTTATTAGAAATGTAGATCATTATGACAGGAGTGACGATTCAAAATCCATAATTTATTCCAGCTATATGCAGTCCACATGCACCGTTCCACTTGTGCCCCATCCTCTCTACCTAAAGCAAATCCAGACCGGTCTGTGGAGTTTCTTAATCTGCCTGCATCATCTGATGAAAGGAAATATGTTTCACATTGGGAATATTAAAAACATTTAGTCTCCTTTAGCAAGAAAAAAGACCAAGACACTCTATATTATTCCAAATTAAAAGATTACATAGTTATGCTAGTTGTGTATAATACTGCACAGCATCCATTGCATGTTTTTTCAACATTAAACAAAGATCTGTTTTTGTTTGCAGTATATCCTAAAGCACAGTAGTACAGAATCAGTTATGGGTCAAGGTATATTTTTTAAATTGTTTCAGAGCTGTCATCTCATCTTACCATATCATACCCGTTGTATATCTATCTTTAATTACCAGTGATATTTTCAAATGAAAGGTTGTTATCACTTGACTTGCTACAATGCTTTACCTTTGAAATTCATTATAGCTGTTGACAGAATTGTCTCATATTGATCCAGCTGTAAACATAGAAATGTTGCAAAGGCAAAAAAACGTCACACTTCCAGCAAACAAGCTGATTTTGAAACTAGGGCCCATCCAATCTTACACCCTGCGGAGATACAACAAATGAGAAGTGGAGAGGGTTAGATGAGGTTGGAATAATTTAACAAAAAGAGACCAGAGATCAGCAAGGGTGTATGGTTTGGGGAGGCCAGATAGAGTCTGAAACTTGAGAGCCACTGAGCTCACTGTCATTTGTATGCTCAGCACATCAGACCCAGTGCAGGGACTCTCTCGTTCCTGTTTATATTTGCACACAGTTGTTTATTCTGCTCCAATTCGAGCCCCTACGCCTCTGTGAGGGCTTGGCTTAATATTCGGTGGTCCCAAAGCACTGCAGCAACACCTGGGTTCGCTTCTGCCAAGGATCCCATCCCCCTGACACCCCTGGATGATGAAACACTGCATCGAAAGGAGCACCGTAAACTGCAACCTCAAACAGAAGAAGCATGCCCCTCTGTAATGTTTTAGTCATATAGCACGCACACACCTTTGCCACAGCCCACACACACACCTTATACACATGCATGTGCACAGCTGCATTGATGTATGTGTAGGACTATGCAGATTCAGTGCAAGGGCAACTTTTAACCCTCTTGTCACCAAGCTCTAAACGACTGATTTGCGGTAAAGCAGCCATACCTGGGCTAATCTTGTGTTGTTTAATGATAATGACGACAAGGAAATGATGCCACTGCTGGTGACTCAGAAATGTATCTAAACAACGATGTAGCGTTGCATCAATTCCCATTCAGGGGAGATCACTGTCCACCAAAAAAAAAAAAAAAAAAAAAAAACGCATAAAAACATGCAGCTCTCCAGCAAATCAATAAATATCCTCGTCCGATAAGAAATAACCCCTCAGTTTGATCCTTACCTGTATCAAAGTGGGAGCTGAAGGCAAAACTGGGATTGAAAAATGCCGAAGACATGACAATCACATGAAGGGCAAAGACCATCCTACTCGTTGCGTTGCAGAAGACAGCGAGCAAAAAGGAAAAAAAAAAAAAGGTCAAAAATAAATTCCTGACTCAGGTGCGATTGTGATTCAAGTGACCTGTAGTAGAAGCTCTGATGCGCAGCATTTTATTCCATCACACCTTACTGAATGAAAATCCTGCTTCACCTTCAGCCCAAGCAGATTTGGAGACAGGTGTTGACAGACGTTGCCATTTCACCACATCTGTTGGCGTGCTTGTTTGACAACAAGATCTTGCCGCGCGCAGTCTTTCTTTTTGATTGCTAATCCTACCACATTCAGTGCACGCACTCGGTCACCAGGTGAAACGCAAATTCACGCTATTTATGCCGATTTTATGGACAGAAAAATCTTGACCGCTTCAAATATTTGGTTTAATAGTTGCCTTCCTTTCAGAATAAATCCCTGTTCGCCTCTTGCCTCCGACTTTCTACATGCTGTTTATTGGCAGGACAGCTGCTTCGTTTTAAGGTGCGACGGTCAATGAGTCTCATGCGTATTTAGGTCTCAGCCTCGATACTGAGAGACTGAGTGACATCTTGCACCAATGTGCAGTGACTTATATAAATACTTCCGTTTATGCTTTCAAAATAAAATCCAACTAAACACTTAATACAGTATTATTAATATCGTTCTTGTTGTTAATAATGATAGTAATACAGAACTATTTAATCAACTCTGGTTTTCTCTGATATCCTTGATGCTGCTACACATGTGCATGCGCATTGGATCGTCTGACTCACTCATGTTTAAACTTGCATTGAAGGACTCTAGCATAATCTTATTGCCTGCCCCGAACTCCTACTATGTCTAACCAGACGGAGAAAGTGAAGTCTCCACGCACTCCACAAACATTTACGCCACATAATCGTACGCACCAACACTTGCAAATTCAAAACTCAGCTGTAAATGTCAAAAGTCGGCCACATTATGCTCAAACGTGAAGAAAGTTGCTAAAAGTCAACTGACTGAATCAAATGACATAAAAAACAAGTACAATCATGCAAAATAATTGGGCACTGAAACCTCCTGAGCTCAATGATTCAATTTGTGTTCTCCATTTTCATTCTAGTGCTGTCTATTATTTTGAGCACCGAAATTCACTGACCTCAGATATGTTTGACAAGATTAGATCTCAGAAATATTCAAAAGAAAGGCTCTCTAAATCTACTTTATAATGGCACATGACACATATGCCTATCCCAGGGGCCATCGGGCAAAACACAGAGTACACCTCAGACAGGATGGCAGTCCATTACAGGGCCATGAAGGTTTTGCTTTTCACACACACACACACATATATATAGTATATGTAGGAAGGAAGGAGGAACTTGCTTCCTTAGACCCATCCATCTTCTATATCAGATTAATCTAATTCTAGGTTATCAGGGTACTGGAGCCTATGCCAAGTGCCATCGGGCAAAACAGAGTACAGCTGAGACAGGATGGCACTCCATTACCGGGCCCTAACTAATTTCACTTTAATTAAATAATTTTCACGTGTTGTAGTGTAAATTTCAACTATAAAATTTGGCCATGGTTGACTGCTCTACAAATTCCGTTCAATAGCAGAAAGTTTGATTCAAATAATCTCAGAAAAAACCCGATTTGAAACATTTGGTGAAGACTAAAGGGAATTTTTGAGCAGAGAATATTATAACCAGAGGTGATGCGCAGTGGTGGACATGTAGTGGCTTTGGGTTACTTCACAGCTTCATGGTATAGAGTCTATACTATAGACAGCTTACTGTCATTAATTCAACAGTGAATTCTGCATGATGTGAAAACGTGTTTTAAGGTAAAATTAATCATCTGTCAGAGTTTAAGTTGAACCTGAAGTAGACATTTGAATAATTCTGATTAGTTTTAGCCCTGAATACATTTAACAAACAAATTACTGTTGAAGAAGAAATAATGAAGTCATTGTAGCTGAAAAGAGCATTATGTTCAAATATACCTTAACAAATTCTTGCAACTGAAGTAATCATGCATGAAATAGTGGCCAAAAGCTAGTGAACCATCATGCAAATTATTTGCATTTCCTTATGTTTGCTACAGAACAACAGAATATTACACTATTACACAGAATATCCATCCATCCATGCAACCATTTTCTATTCCTGCTTTAGCCAATTCTGGGTCAGGAGGGGTCCAAAACCTCTCCCAGGTCTCACTCACACAAGAAGTCATTTTGTAAAACTAAACACAAACTGCCCACATTCATCCATCTATTTATATTTCCCAAATTACAGGAAATTATTTATTTCATTACATTGTTCTATATCCCGTTTGACAACACACTCTCAGTATCCAATCATATTTCTTAATAGAACTGAACATCTTTTTTTTCATTCTTGAATTATTCAACTTAAATAAATAAATATATGTATATGTTATATATAAATATATGTTTGTCTGATATTGTGGGTTTTGCACATGGATGACAAGAAAAAGAAAATATTTTACAGGATACTATGTTGTCATTTATCTGAAAGTACACTAGAGAGCAGCACTGGATCACAATCAGTGATGCACTGAGTTAGAAAAGGAACATATTATGCACACATGAATGCAAATACGAAATACACAAATGAGAGTTGCAACGGAATATGTGAACATCAGCTTTTCTTTCTAATCTTCAGGATGCACCTGCCGGCTGCTTTTCTGTATTAAGCATTATGTAAATTAAGTGGTTAAGTGCTAGCTCTATATGAAGGTGAATAAACATTGATGTTTTAGATTTTATATGTACAACAAATAGCAATGTGAGCATTAATTGTTTGACTACAGAACTGCAAAAATGTTTCATATTTTTCAAAACTGTAACTTCTATGTTCATCTTGGATTTGGCAGGTTTTAGTTGGTGAAAAATGATTTATGTCATAAACCATGCAAATTTCAGACTGACACCTCCTATTGTCAGTTGCTCATAGTTTGGATCTTATATTAACCAGCCCATCTAACACCTTCTACTCTCATTTCATCTGTAAGTGATATTTTTCCAAGTTCCAGACCATTCTCAGCACACACTGACAACATGCTGGGGACTCTCTGCTCTCTCATCGCTGCTCTAACATGTGAGGAGGCTGACTTACTGCACATCTGACCTCATGTTGGATCCATCAGTCTGTGTGTTTCTCTTGACTTAATGCTATCTTGTTGTTTCCAGGTGTGAGTGGTGTGACGGTGGTGACACAGAAGCCTGTTTCGACGGTAAGGAAAGGAGAGACAGCCACCATGGACTGTAACCTGGGAAGTGTTACTAACAGTGCTGCTCGCTGGTATAAACAGATTCCAGGAGGAGTTCCTCAGTATGTGCTATTTTATTATCATGGCGATAGCTCTCCTTACTACGGCTCTGGTTTCTCCTCTCCCAAATTTACATCCACTCATCAGTCAACATCAGATTATCGATTCATAATCAACAATGTTGAAGAAGGAGACTCTGCAGTGTATTACTGTAGTACCTGGGACAGCTCTGCTAAAGAGTGGGTACCACAGTGATTTCTGCCATGACAAAAACCTCTGCATGCTCACTTCTGCTTTTTTTTACCATTAAAGACAATATGTCTTCAAGTAAAATCGGTCAGATGAAGCTTTAACCTCAAAATGTGTTTTTTACAACCTAATAAACTATTTTCAGAGTTATTATCCCCAGAATGTTCCTGGAGACATTTATATAAAGAACACTATGCAACTATGTTTTAACACAGCAACTTAATATTTCTGGTCAGTCACCATGAAAGAAGTAAGTTACAGAAGTGCTGTGATTAATCTTTCTCGAAATGAAATCCAGTTTCCACAAGTTGTGACACTTACGTAAACACTTACATCTTAAGTTTCTCACATGCCAAATGTTACTGACAACAGAAGACACGAGCAAGTAATGTTACATGTATCAGACGTCTGAAAAGCCCGTTATGTTGAGGGCTCCAGGATGTTTTCATCATTAACCGAATAAGAACTTCCACATACATTTACTTAAATAAACTTTACATAGATAAAAGTGCAGTTCAAGATTGTATCAAATTACAATTGGAAGCAATAGTTTATCTTATGAGAAACATGAAGATACTGTATTGTTCTGAAGAATACAGTTTCACTGAACTAGGTTTTTTATTTGATAAGCTCACATTATTAGAATAGTCGAGTTATGAAATAAAATTCTAAGTAATGAATCCCTTCCACCTCCACTTCTCTTCAGTGTTTTTATATGTATCAGTCTCATTCCTGATCTTACTTAAAACCTTGTGTAGAACAGTTCCAACAACAAAGGCAACCTTGAAAACTGAATGAAGAAGGTAGAGACAGCACTCTAACTTGGGCCCTTTGAAAACCTCTGTGCTACCATGAATTTACAGCAGAGGAAGGTTTCCAGACACATGGTTTGAGTGGCTTAGGGACTGTTGATATTTATAATAATTTATCATTTACAATAATTAGACTAATCCTATCTCCTGACAGTGAGGTTAACTTAACATTTAAAATAAATTAATGAAAAAATAATAATAATGATGATGATAATCCACAGGCCTCTTGTGTGGCGTTTGCATGTTCCCTTTGTGCATGTATGGGTTCTCTCTGGGTTCTCTCTGGGTACTCCAGCTTCCTCTCTCCATCTAAAAGAATGCATATTGGGTTCATTGATGATTCTAATTTATTGTAGGGCTAAGTGTAAGGAAAATTAAGTTTCAAGTCATTTACATTATACTCTAATCTGAGGCACAGTTATCAATGAAAAGAAAAATAAATGTAGAAATATAAAGATGTGGATATAGCGAAGACAATGCCTATTTGCAACTTCTGATTATATCATTTATTGTCATATCAAAAGATGCAACACGCCAGATATTAAAACTTGTGCCATCACTTAAAGGTCATCAACTGATTTACTATTATCATTCGTATATTTCATCTATTCATAAATCTATTTATAATTTATTACCTTATCTATTTATTTATTTTTGGTGAGGGCAAATATGAAACTGTAACACAATTGACTTGATCTATGAATTATTCTCCTCCTTCTCCACTTCTTCTCTCTCCTGTGTCTTTATAAGCTTCAGTCTTTCTCCTCCTCTCACTTCAGCCTGCTCTCATCTCTCAGTTGGACGATAAGAGACATTTTCACCACAAACTGACAACATGCTGGGGACCCTCTGCACGCTCATCACTGCTTTAACATGTAAGCTGCTCCTCAGATATGTTGTGTTTTATTTAGTTTTAAATTAAAACCTTAAGTAATGTGTTTTTATCTGCTTGTGTCCACAGCTGTTGATGCAGCAGTAATGTTGACCCAGACACCTGCTGTCCACACAGTCTCTACAGGACAAGAAGTTGTTCTCAACTGCAATATTGAGAAAAATTACAATAATTATGTTGGATGGTATAAACAAAGTCCTGGTGGGGTTCCTCAGTATGTTCTGCGTTTTCGGCATTCTGACAGTTCCCTGATCTTTGGAGCAGGATTCTCCGCAGACCGATTCAACTCTAAATCCTCATCAAACATAGAATTCCAGTTTATTATCAAGCGGGCTGAGGCAGGAGACTCTGCCCAGTATTTCTGTCAGACATGGGACGACTCTGCTGCTGAAGCTGTAACACAGTGATTCACACTGTGACAAAAACCATGAAACATATAAAAGCATTTACAAGCAATAAAATCATAGCTGAACCATTAACCCTGGGATAAAGAAAGTAATGACGCTGAAGACATGTGCTGACAGAGAAGTGTTTCAAACTTCCTTGCTGTGTTTTGTAATAAAAATAGACTGATGAAGTGAATGAGATGTGGACGGTGAAAGTTGGTCTCAACAGGATGTTTCAGTTCCACTCCCCTCATCAGTGAGAGTCAGGAGGTTTTTGTACAGCCATGTATACAAATTGAATCACTGTGGTATTCGGACAAGGCACCAAGCTGACTGTGACAAGTAAGTGCTTCTTAATTGATCATTTAACAAGGCCATTTTTCTTTTTAATTCAATTGTTATGGACTACTTAGAGCTTTTAACAATTTGTTTCTTTCAATGACCTGACTGTTATTTTTATTTAATTTTGGATATGTTCCCACGTCATGCTTTACAGTTTACAAATCTAAAGAGATTTTAATAAAATTCTCAATTATTAGGTAATAAGTAAATTGCGAAAATAATTTCTATTTTTTAATGTTAGTCAACATTTAAATGGATTTTTAATAATCCTTGGATGTCTCAGGTTGTTCCATCTGTCATCATTGGTGATTAACCCTTCTGCTATTAATCATTCATGAAAATATAATCATTGTTATTATTATTTTTCTGAAAAATGACGGTATGATCATAGCATATCCCTCTATTATAGTAGATAAGATCTGACAAGATCATCTTTGAAACCAAAGTGAATTTCACTTTCAAAGATTTCTGGAGTTTTCTATAAATTTATAATGTTTCAGTGACTTAAAAATGTGCTCATGTATGTTCATGTGTCTGGAAGGTTTTATAAATTGTCAGCAAATTAACCAAAGATCTAATTATTTTGTTTTGCTTTGTTTTATGTTATTCTTCCACATGCCCGAGATGTATTTTTAGGTTCCAGCTTCTTTTCACTTCATATTTGGGCACAATTCTACTGTTTTTCTTGTTGTTCTATTAACAGATTAACTGTTCTACTTTGTATTACTTAATTTCTTTGGTCTATTTAGAGTATAGCTATATTCTATAGAAATGAAGACACATAAGCTCTCTTCTGAATATCTTTTATGTATTTTCAGGCTCCAGCCTCTCTGCTCCTGTCCTGACTGTCTTCCCTCCATCCAGTGCTGAGCTCCAGTCCAACAAAGCCACTCTGGTCTGTCTGTCCGGTCAGTCTGTGCCTTTTGCAGATGTGACCTGGTTGGTTGGTGGGAATCCAGTGAGCAGTGGGATCTCTACCAGCACCGCTGTTCAGAGACCAGACCAGACTTTCCAAATCAGCAGCTCTCTGACCATCCAGAAATCAGACTGGAGCATGAATAAGGTTTATGCATGTAAAGTGTCTTTGGGCTCTCAGACTTCAGAGAAAACCATCAAGAAGTCAGAATGTCCTGCTGAAGAAAAGTAGAGGACCAGAATGATCATTCAAAGCCTGCTTCTTTACTGTTTATGCTAATTGTTTGTTATAAGGATTTTTAAGTGAGAAATTAAGCAAATCTGTAATCTCTGCATGCAATTGGCTGTTATCGACAATACATGTTCTTTTTCTGCCTTTCTTTTTACACAATAAAAACCACTGCATTGGAAATATCTTGCTATCATTGAATTTGTTTTTGTCCATTTTTCCAGTCACGATATTCAAGATAAGTATTCAGATATTTTTGCATTCACAGGGCTTGCCATTCAGGAAGTTTGTGGACAGAAAAAAAATCTAAGCAAAGACAATGATATTGATAAATAATAGGACAGGAGAATACTCAGGAAACAAATTTGTGTAGCTCACTTAACATATAACATATTACTGGTGGAATTTATAGCTTTTCTAATATTTTTTGTCAGGTTACATAACTTATATAGCTCCCATCATGTTCTGCTGTAGTAATATACCAGATATAAGGGTTTAATATTTATTAGATGTAGAGTGGAACGGGAGAAAGCTGTCAGATGTGAAATAATTTGTTGTAAAACTACAGCTACATTTGCATCCTCAGTTACTGAAGCATCACCTCTCATTCTAAGCAGGATGCACCTGCAGGCCTCCTATCATCATTTATAGCTTTATGTAAATTAATGTTTCAGAACTACTAAAGTATGAATATGCTCCTTTCATCAAATGGTGCTTTTTTTCTTCAGAATCTTCTCAACAGTTTTATCAGAAATTACAGAGCCATTAACCTAACATTCACCTTTCTTTACAAATAATTAAATGGAGTAGTATTGTTTATTCCACTGACAATTAGAGATGTTTGTGAAAATAAAATAATAAAGGCTTAATTCCTATAAAAAAGCACATTTAAGCTTATCAAATGTGCATTGTCAGAAAAGGTGCAATAAAGTGAAAATTGATTTAACTCTTAGTCAGTCATTAATAAGAGAGAAACATCAGAGAAATGAACAACTGAAACTGATAAGTCATCATCCTCAGTCAGTGAAGCATCACCTTTTTACAGGATGCACCCGCAGGCTTCCTTTCCTTTTTTGTCACTGCATGTAAATGATGAAGGAACTGTTTAAGTATTGCTCAAAGTTTTAATGGTTTATTTCAAACTCAAACAAAGCACTTAACTATATTCAAGAAATGAACATATATATATTTTATCTTAAAGATTTATTCAACACCACTGTGACCCATATGTCCACTATTTCTGTTCAGTCTAAGCGTCTCACATAGTTTTTCATCAAGTTGTTGGATGGTGGGGTTGAGGAATCTCCGTCCAGATTTAAAAAAATCAGCAGATTCTTGCTCGTAACATCCTCAATTTTGTAGATGAAAAAAAAAATACACACATGAAGTATTTTTGGCTGCCAAAGCTCAGAGAAAATTATCCCAATGTCTCACATAAACATCAAAGTAAATCAAATTATATCAGCTGGCATCTTTCAGTCCAGTACACATTTTTTCAAGTTTTTAGGAGATTAAGATTGTCATATTTCAAAGACATTTATGCTTTTCTGGCTTTGATCTCTTTCATGATAGTAAATATTGAAGGATATTGCCAAAAAGAAATACAGCTTTTTGCTTGTTGTGGATTCTCAGACGGGTACAGATCTACAAAGTTACATGAAAATGTATTCTTGCTTAATTGAAACATTCTTTATTACTCCAACAGAGTAATTATTGAAACTAATTTGCCCCTTTATACATTTTCAAGCTCGTCTGTTATACTTGCATTAGTGGGAGATGAAATTCTATTCTTTTAGACAATAAAAGGTAGTTTAGTGTACGATATATGGGCTCTGGAACAGCAACAGGCATACTGCCACTGATTTCTAAAGGATTAAGAAAGGGTAAGCATGTTTCCACTCCTACACTTGACATCAGACCACTTCATTTACATGGAGCTATAAATGTAGAGAGGGGGCCTGCAGCTGCATCCTGGGTGGACAGAGAGAGATGAAGATATGTGATGCTTCACTGGTGGAGGATGAAAATTCTGTTTCATTTACCCTTATTTTTTCAGGATTTTGAAATATGTCAGTTATTGCAGGTAGCTAAATTGATATAATGATATATGATGATATGATGTGAATGATAACAATTAAAAGGTAAATAATAGCAAGTCACTCATGAGTTTTGAATATATTTTCTTGCCACTGAGTGGTAGAAATTGGATTAGAACTAAAGTACTGTAAATAAAAGAAATATATTCAAGGAACTGGAGCTTGTCAAGCAGTGTTCAAATGATCACTCAGTTTTCAGGATTCAATGAATTGTTATCCTATTCAGAGTCATGAAGTGCTTGAGTCTATCCCAGCTACCATCAGGCAAGAAGTACACTCACAAACAACTTGCAAGCTCACACTCATAGCACCAGATTCCCAAATGAACCATGTTTTTGAACTGTGATAAGCAAGAGTCTGCAAAGTGAACCCACTCACACACAGCAAATCAATACAAACTTCATACACAAAGGCCTGAGCTTGGATTAGAACTGAGAACCTTCTCTCTGTGAGATGAAACGCCGACCAGAAATAGGAAATAATAAAGAATATTAGCATAAATTCCACTCATGATTGCAGTTGAATTCACCTCATAATTAGGCATGAAACAACAACAACTTCTGTAGAATCAATTTTTTTTTATTATTATTATTTGTTGAAAGAAATCTTGTAAATGCAAAGCTGATCAAAAAAAGTTGACGAATTTGTCAACACATTGATTACAATCTTTGTCTAAGATGTAAACCTTTTAATAAGCAAACAGCACAAACAATAAAGATGCAGTTTTTGAATGATCATTCTGGTCCTCGACTATTCTTCAGCAGGACATTCTGACTTCTTGATGGTTTTCTCTGAAGTCTGAGAGCCCAAAGACACTTTACATGCATAAACCTTATTCATGCTCCAGTCTGATTTCTGGATGGTCAGAGAGCTGCTGATTTGGAAAGTCTGGTCTGGTCTCTGAACAGCGGTGCTGGTAGAGATCCCACTGCTCACTGGATTCCCACCAACCAACCAGGTCACATCTGCAAAAGGTACAGACTGACTGGACAGACAGACCAGAGTGGCTTTGTTGGACTGGAGCTCAGCACTGGATGGAGGGAAGACAGTCAGGACAGGAGCAGAGAGGCTGGAGCCTGAAAATACATAGAGGACATAGTCAAATAACTGCAGGATCAAATCAGTCACCGTTAATGGTTCAGCTGTTAAAAATAGATTTTTAAAACATGATAAAATCACACTCAAAATAATATACGATTCAGTCCAATTTATTAATTGAGACTGACAGTAAACAATTTTTTTTCCTCCCAAAAATTCAAGAATATTTATTCTAAGCAAATCTGTTCTCAAACTAAAGAAGAAGATGATAATATATATAGTTTTTTTCACTGGTCTTCCTACATTATCTGACTTTCCTCCATTTCCAAAACAATCAAAACAATGGCAACAAACTAATTCAAATATAAATTGGATAGCTATAAACAAATTGTACATATTATTGGCGCTGCGATGTAAAACACCAGAATAATGCGCAGTATAAAAAAAACATATAGATGTTTTAGCAAAAGAAACATTTTTACAAGTTGCTACAATTTATAAGAACCTGATTGTAAATGTGTAACAGTATTATTTTAAATGTTATCACTTGCAGCATTTACCATGAAGACAGCTTAGTTATAAAGCTACTCACATAATAATAAAGAGAAATATATTATTCACCAAATAATATGGTAAATGCTTCAAATATGATCTAACATAGAATCATCTGTAATTCCTTTCCACCATCTACAGCACAGCTTGCTTCTCCATCAAAGCTGTCATGAAAATCACAAACAATAGCTCTAAACTCAAACACATGAAACGTCTTAATACAAGAATTAGAAATAGCTAGAAATGAACAGAATGAAAATGAAAAATAAAACAGATTATCTGTCTTATCAAATGATCAATTGATAAGAACTTACTTGTCACAGTCAGCTTGGTGCCTTGTCCGAATACCACAGTGATTCAGTTTGTATACATGGCTGTACAAAAACCTCCTGACTCTCACGGGTGAGGGGAGTGGAACTGAAACACTGTGAGAGCAACTTTCACTGTCAACATCTCATTCACTCCAACAGTCTGCCTTCATTCAAAAACGAGATTTGAGGCCAGATTCATGTCAATATTTTGAAAGTTAAAAATATTCTCAACAAAGACACAATGTAAATTGATAATAAATAAATCCAATGGACTAATTAAACATCAATTGTTCCTCCATGTCAGATAAATAATTACAGATGACTCGTATTGGTGAACTTGTCATATGTGCTTTGTGTTCTCTGTTTAATTCACAAAGCACAAAATGTATGGCTCTATGGATAAATGATAAAAATCCTAATAATAACAACTGTAAAACTAATAACGAAAAATGTATTTCTTTAATAAGAATAATTCTAACAATAATTGGGCAGCATTGTGGTCAGCACTGTCACCTCACAGCAACAGGGTTCATGGTTCAAATCTCAGCTGAGGCCTTTCTATGTGGAGTTTGGATGTTCACCCCATATATGTGTGGCTTCTCTCCGGGTACTACGGCTTCCTCCCACCAACCAAAAATATGCATGTTAGATTAATTGGTCTTTAAAAAATTGTCCCCAGGAGTGAGTCTGAGCGGGCGTATGGTTGTCTGCCTTGTTTGTCTGAGGGTCAGAGGGTCCACAGCATGTTGACAGTTTGTGGTATAAATGTCCCCTACTGTCCAGCTGAGAGATGAGCCACAAAGGAAAAAAATAACTTGGGGAAGGAGGAGGAGAGACACAATGTTCATTCATAAATCAATGCTCCAAGAATTTGAGTTATCACAAAGAAATGTGTATCATTTCAAATTGTGAATGTATTGTTCAGAAAAACATATATTTGAGTGATTTCTTGGAACATTTTTAGATTTTTTAAAGCCATCTGTTTCAATATATTTTCACTTTGATGTATTAGAGACTGATCCCACTGGACCCTGTTATGGGCCCCACAGGTTGAAAATAAGTCCAGTAAAAAGAGTGATATCATAAACAGAGTGTGGTGATGATGCAAAGGGTCATGTTCAAGTTTTTAACCTTAAGTCAGATTATTCAATGAGTTTAATGGAATGATTTTGATGGAAACATTTGAACCAATTTCAAGAATTTGGATAATTTAGCATTTTCATTTTGTCATCAATCAACTAAATGTCAAAGACTACATTTTTATTTTGGTGAATGTTAAAATCTTTCCTTACCAGTTTCTTTTTTCTTTTTTTTATGTGTTAAACATAACATGATATCATGTTGGGAAAAGATCCGAGTTATTCAAACTGACTATAAACACATGTTTTCTATAGAGTTCATAATTCTGTGTTTGAGTGTTTCACATTTACTGATTTGAAATCTTTGAATAATGAGATTAGGAATTCCACACATGAATGGTAAATGTGGAGAAGTTACAGAAAACACTGACTGGTGGCTTAACTTGCAGTGTACAGGCAGAACAAAAAGCAGAAGTGTTAGTGAAGAGGTTTTTGTTACAGTGTAAATCACTGTGATACATGCTCATTAACAGAGCTGTCCCATGTGTGGCAGTAATACACTGCAGAGTCTCCTTCTTCCACATTGTTGATTATCAAACGATAATCAGATGTTGACTGATGAGTTGATGTGAATTTGGGAGAGGAGAAACCAGAGCCGTATTTTGGAGAACTCCATTCATGATAATATCTTAGCACAAACTGAGGAACTTCTCCTGGAATCTGTTTATACCAGCGAGCACTGCTATCAGTAACAGTGCCCAGGTTACAGTCCATGGTGGCTGTCTCTCCTTTCCTCACTGTTGCAACAGGCTTCTGTGTCACCACCGTCACACCACTCACACCTGGAAACAACAAGATAGCATTAAGTCAAGAGAAACACACAGACTGATGAATCCAACATGAGGTCAGATCTGCAGTAAGTCAGCCTCCTCACATGTTAGAGCAGCGATGAGAGAGCAGAGGGTCCCCAGCATGTTGTCAGTGTGTGCTGAGAATGGTCTGGAACTTGGAAAGTGGCCTTACTGCTGACAGATGAGAGGGTTTAGATGATGAGGAGAGGAGGTGCTGGAGGAGCTATTTAATACAGGACTGAAAGTGAGAGGGACTGACAGGAGGAGGAGCTTTGAGGGTTGCTAACATGGGGTGTAAATGTGCAGAGAATGGGCAAAAGACAATCACTAATGTTTAAGTAATTAGTCATAACTCAGTTAGTTTAGAGTTCATCAGAAGAGGAAGTCAGTATCATCAGTTTGAATGCATTCATTAACTAATAATTTCCTAATGATTAATTAATATAGGCTATCCCAATTTTTTTCTTGAAAGTCTTCAATATTTCGAGTCTATTTCAAACTATCTTGTTGTTGTTTTCTCATAACTATCAGTTAGTTCCTACTTTGTCATTTATGAACCTTATAATAAAGTTTTACCAAATTCATACATGCAAGATTCAGGATTTCTGAATCACGTTACATTCTTTAATTGTGGATATTTTTTGATTCAAATGAGTATCAGAGAAGTTGACCTAAGTTTTATTAAATTAGTTTAACACAGTGGGTTTCTTCCATCAAATTTATAGAAATAACATCAATTACAGATTGATGTTATAGAAATGAATTAACAGGACAGTGGTCCTAAGAGTCTGAATAAGGGCCGCTGGACTTGGATGTTAAAGATGTTTCCCCGCTCATCCAGAAGCCTACATCAGGTCTAAACTACTTGGTGGGGAGAATTGGCCGATAAAAGAGGGGCCGTTCACACTTGTCAGGTTGTTATGATCAAATGTGTGTCACTGATCCACCTGATCAATGTGGGGGTCGTTTAAATGATTTTCATCTGTGAGTTGTTTTCCTGTCTGAACGAACAAGTTTGGGGTCCAACGTGTGAATGCTTGTGCTAAGATGCTAAGACCATCCCCTCTCTTCAAAGATGTTTTTTACAGTTTAACATAGATGGTTTTTCCTTGATTCCTCTCTTAAACCATCTGTCTATCTGTCCGGAATGTGTACATTACTTTCCTCAAAAGATGTCCCTTCTTCTCCCATGTCCTTACATCCTCAGGAGAAGGGACACCCTTTTGAGGACAGTAATGTACGCATTTTGGAGAGAGAAGATGGTTCTACAGAAGGAAGCGATCTATCTAAAACTGACAAAGAACTCTGATGACTGAGAATCTACACAAACAACAGAATAGTAATAATAGTAATAATAGTTGTGTACCTCTAATGAATCTGTCTCATAGACTGGCTATCTTATGCTTTGACAGAACTTGTAAAAATATCACAATCAAACCAAATAAAACTGAGAATCCTTGAGTTTTGAATTTATGAAAACTTTGAAGTAAAACATGATGAGTTGGAGTTATCTTTTTATAGAGGTGCTTCGTTTTCTCATTCTTTTGTGCATGGGAGTTTTTAGAAAGAAACAAAGAGTGTTGCATAGCAAGCATAGTGTTTACAATGCTTTTGTTTTTGGTCCATTTTATTCCGTGTTTAACCATTTCACATGTTTGTTACATATGTTATTTATGACATATATTTTCTTTTACTATTATTATATTGACATATGTCCAATATATAGTAAATTACATATAGGCAAATTAAATTACTAAAACTGTATTAATATTAGAATTCTGTTTAAACCAAAGTTTAAAAGGATTTTTTTAAGAGACTCACAACTTATCATTAACATCAATCTCAAATTCAGCATTAGGGGGTTTCCTTTTCTTTTCTTTTCTTTTACTTTTGTACGCCATAGATTAAGAAAGCAGAAGTACACAGCCAAGAAGTTTTTGTCACAGTGTGAATCACTGTGATACCCACTCTTTAGCAGAGTCATCCCATGTGCTACAATAATACACAGCAAAGTCTCCTGCCTCTGCCTGCTTAATAACAAACTGGTAATCTATGGCTGATGAGGACTTTGAGTTAAAACGGTCTGAAGAGAATCCTGTTCCAATGCTGGGTGAACTGTGAGAATGGTAAAATTTTAGAACATACTGAGGAGTCCCACCAGGCACCTGTTTGTACCAAAAGACATACTTGTTTTCATCTTTCTCAATGTTACAGTTGAGAACAACTTCTTGTCCTGTCGGTACTGTGTGAACAGCAGGCGACTGGGTCACCACTTTGGCTGCATCAACATCTGCCAATACACAGAAAAAGACAAGACAATTAAAATTTGAAGTTAAAGAATATAGAAAATAAAATGAATCTGAGGAGCAGCTTACATGTCAGAGAAGTGATGAGAGTGCAGACGGTCCACAGCATGTTGTCAGTTTGTGGCGTAAATGATCTTAACTGTTCAGTTGAGAGATGAGTAAAAGAAGTGAGAGGAGGAGAGACACTGAAGCTTATAAAGACAGAGAGAAGAAGAGAAGAGAAGGAGGGGGAGATCAACCGTTTTCATCAGGACAAGTGGGTTTTAACACAGTTATTCAAAACAGTTCAAACATACTAAGCACATTGAATCTCATGTTTCTTAATCTTTTACACTCCTCTGCCTCGCCTCCAGACCCCTTACTTGAGCCCTGTCACTTGTGAGTAAGTAGACATTTTACATAGATGTGTGGTCCATTTGGTGCTGGCGTTGACATGTTAACCCATTTAGGCCTAAGACGCCTGGAAAAGAATGCCTGTAAAACCTATGGGCGATTTCAGAAAGACCCCCTAAAACCTGAAGTTTTTCTGGAAATTCAGCAATTGCGCCCAAAGCTCCTCAGTAAAAATATGATTAAATGCCTGCAACGGTGTGGCAT
The DNA here is from genome assembly GCF_027942865.1 of Odontesthes bonariensis. Taxonomy (NCBI): domain Eukaryota; kingdom Metazoa; phylum Chordata; class Actinopteri; order Atheriniformes; family Atherinopsidae; genus Odontesthes; species Odontesthes bonariensis. Next base: position 14,086,700 of record NC_134526.1, read on the forward strand.
CTGCAGGTAAATCGACTTTCACCCCTGGTGTGCGGTTGAAATCTCTCCGTCGATTACGGTGGTAATTGTCAGTCTTCCACTCACATTCAAACCCTTCAAAATCATCCTCAAACATATGTGGTAGCCATAAATCTGCATCAATTGGGTCAGCACGTTCTTCAGCATCATCAAAGCCAAGAAACTCCTCACAATCGCTCCCTTCTGAAATATCTTCCCACTGAAAGTCCTCCATGCTTGTTCGATGAAACTTAACTTTTTTTTTTTTTTTTCTCGATGTAACTTAACTTCAAAACAATGACATGAGGAACATGACGACACTCTCACATGTCTATTATAATGCATTTCATTGGCGCAGAGGTCAATAATTGGTGCAAAACAACCTTATACAGGAAAAAGACGTGTACGCTTTCCTAAAGGTAGAAATGCGGCAATGCTTTCTCGGCCTCAATGGGTTAAAAATACACATATAAGTTATAGATTTCAAGGTTTGGAAAAAATAACATCCATGTTAGTTTGGAATAAGATACTGTACATCTCCTGACACGTGCCACTAGTTTAGAATATGCTACATTTAGGTGTATTTAATAGTGTTATCAAAAAACTCATGAGGTCGTTTGGTTTTTGAGGATTTTTTTGCCTTGGCTGCACAGGAGGAAGTTGAGCATATAAGGGTTATCTGATGTGCATGAGGCAAAAATCACCTAAACTCATAAGTGTGAGCTTGGATGGTTGTTTGTCTCATTTGTCTCTATCTAACCCTGTGATGGACTGTCAATCTGTCCAGGGTGTACCCAACTTTTTGCCAAATGACAGCTGGGATAGTCTCCAGCCCTAACACGACCCTGAGTTGAACTAAACGGGTATAGAAACTGGATAGATGGATAAATTGTTTGAAAAGAAACTTGTTATTTTGTGAAGAAATGACAAAAAGCAGTGACTGCTTCACTTTCAGTCCAGATGCACTAGCTGTGCAAAAAAAGCAAAAGTATTGATAGCAGGATGAGCTTTGATTGAGTATGAATAATGTGTGATATCCTTCCTTTTTCTTTTTTTTTTAGTAGTAAGACATGTGAATAATTTCAGGTTTAATGCTGTGTATTTCTTACTAGAATACTTACAATTATTTACTTCCAGGGTAAATCTATTTATATTTATTGAATCATCCCTAAATGTTAATGAGTTAGTCTCTTTTACCTACCAGTGTAGTAATATATACTGTTTTATTCTGCACCTTCTACTCTATCAAATATCCTTTGAATCAAATAATTAATTAAATTCAAGAAAAATTAAATACAAATATTTACAGGCAGGATTTTTTTCTGACCAAAGCTCATCATAAATAATTTGCTTTGATTACTCTTTTGTGTTGATTTCAGATTGTAAATAAAAACTAAATATATCATCCAGTATGCTGTACTTACTGGAAAACTGTTCGGCAAGCGTTTATTTTTTTTTTGTTTGTTGTATTCCTCTGACACTGGCTGCAGCTGCTGTTAAAAGCTATCATTATTCACTGGGTTGATAGTTTGTTCACCACTCTCCCATCCATAGGCCTATTCTCCATTTCACTGTGTCCTTGTTTTAGCGACATTTATGATGGAACAAATTTGAAACAAATTTGCCCCTTTATACCTTTTCAAGCTCGTCTGTTATACTTGCATTAGTGGGAGATGAAATTCTATTCTTTTAGACAATAAAAGGTAGTTTAGTGTACGATATATGGGCTCTGGAACAGCAACAGGCATACTGCCACTGATTTCTAAAGGATTAAGAAAGGGTAAGCATGTTTCCACTCCTACACTTGACATCAGACCACTTCATTTACATGGAGCTATAAATGTAGAGAGGGGGCCTGCAGCTGCATCCTGGGTGGACAGAGAGAGCTGAAGATATGTGATGCTTCACTGGTGGAGGATGAAAATTCTGTTTCATTTACACTTATTTTTTCAGGATTTTGAAATATGTCAGTTATTGCAGGTAGCTAAATTGATATAATGATATATGATGATATGATGTGAATGATAACAATTAAAAGGTAAATAATAGCAAGTCACTCATGAGTTTTGAATATATTTTCTTACCACTGAGTGGTAGAAATTGGATTAGAACTAAAGTACTGTAAATAAAAGAAATATATTCAAGGAACTGGAGCTTGTCAAGCAGTGTTCAAATGATCACTCAGTTTTCAGGATTCAATGAATTGTTATCCTATTCAGAGTCATGAAGTGCTTGAGTCTATCCCAGCTACCATCAGGCAAGAAGTACACTCACAAACAACTTGCAAGCTTACACTCATAGCACCAGATTCCCAAATGAACCATGTTTTTGAACTGTGATAAGCAAGAGTCTGCAAAGTGAACCCACTCACACACAGCAAATCCGTACAAACCTCATACACAAAGGCCTGAGCTTGGATTAGAACTGAGAACCTTCTCTCTGTGAGATGAAACGCCGACCAGAAATAAGAAATAATAAAGAATATTAGCATAAATTCCACTCATGATTGCAGTTGAATTCACCTCATAATTAGGCATGAAACAACAACAACTTCTGTAGAATCAATTATTTTTTTTATTATTATTTGTTGAAAGAAATCTTGTAAATGCAAAGCTGATCAAAAAAAGTTGACGAATTTGTCAACACATTGATTACAATCTTTTTCTAAGATGTAAAACTTTTAATAAGCAAACAGCACAAACAATAAAGATGCAGTTTTTGAATGATCATTGTTTTCCTCTACTATTCTTCGGCAGGACATTCTGACTTCTTGATGGTTTTCTCTGAAGTCTGAGAGCCCAAAGACACTTTACATGCATAAACCTTATTCATGCTCCAGTCTGATTTCTGGATGGTCAGAGAGCTGCTGATTTGGAAAGTCTGGTCTGGTCTCTGAACAGCGGTGCTGGTAGAGATCCCACTGCTCACTGGATTCCCACCAACCAACCAGGTCACATCTGCAAAAGGCACAGACTGACTGGACAGACAGACCAGAGTGGCTTTGTTGGACTGGAGCTCAGCACTGGATGGAGGGAAGACAGTCAGGACAGGAGCAGAGAGCCTGGAGCCTGAAAATACATAGAGGACATAATCAAATAACTGCAGGATCAAATCAGTCACCGTTAATGATTCAGCTGTTAAAAATAGATTTTTAAAACATGATAAAATCACACTCAAAGACATGCAAAATATCAACTCAAAATAACATACGATTCAGTCCTATTTGTTAGTTGAGACTGACAGTCAAACAACATTTTTTTTTCCTCCCAAAAATTCAAGAATATGTTTTTCAAGCAAATCTGTTCTCAAACTAAAGAAGAAGATGATAATATATATAGTTTTTTTCACTGGTATTCCTACATGTCTGACGTTTCTCCATTTTCAAAACAATCAAATCAATGGCAACAAACTAATTAAAATATAAATTGGATAGCTATAAACAAATTGTACATATTATTGACGCTGCGATGTAAAACACCAGAATAATGCGCAGTATAAAAAAAACATATTTTAGCAAAAGAAACATTTTTACAAGTTGCTACAATTTATAAGCACCTGATTGTAAATGTGTAACAGTATTATTTTAAATGTTATCACTTGCAGCATTTACCATGAAGACAGTTTAGTTATAAAGCTACTCACAAAATAATAAAGAGAAATATATTATTCACCAAATAATATGGTAAATGCCTCAAATATGATCTAACATAGAATCATCTGTAATTCCTGTCCACCAACTACAGCACAGCTTGCTTCTCCATCAAAGCTGTCATGAAAATCACAAACAATAGCTCTAAACTCAAACACATGAAACATTTTAATACAAGAATTAGAAATAGCTAGAAATGAACAGAATGAAAATGAAAAATAAAACAGGTTATCTGTCTTATCAAATGATCAATTGATAAGAACTTACTTGTCACAGTCAGCTTGGTGCCTTGTCCGAATACCACAGTGATTCAGTTTGTATACATGGCTGTACAAAAACCTCCTGACTCTCACGGGTGAGGGGAGTGGAACTGAAACACTGTGAGAGCAACTTTCACTGTCAACATCTCATTCACTCCAACAGTCTGCCTTCATTCAAAAACGAGATTTAAGGCCAGATTCATGTCAATATTTTGAAAGTTAAAAATATTCTCAACAAAGACATCATTTAAATTTGTAATGAATAAATCCTATGGACCAATTAAACATCAATTGTTCCTCCATGTCAGATAAATAATTACAGATGACTCATATTGGTGAACTTGTCAAATGTGCTTTGTGTTCTCTGTTTAATTCACAAAGCACAGAATGTATGGCTCTATGGATAAATGATAAAAATCCTAATATTAACAATTGTAAAACTAATAACGAAAAATGTATTTCTTTAATAAGAATAATTCTAACAATAATTGGGCAGCATTGTGGTCAGCACTGTCACCTCACAGCAACAGGGTTCATGGTTCAAATCTCAGCTGAGGCCTTTCTATGTGGAGTTTGGATGTTCACCCCATATATGTGTGGCTTCTCTCCGGGTACTCCGGCTTCCTCCCACCAACCAAAAATATGCATGTTAGATTAATTGGTCTTTAAAAAATTGTCCCCAGGAGTGAGTCTGAGCGTGCGTGTGGTTGTCTGCCTTGTTTGTCTGAGGGTCAGAGGGTCCACAGCATGTTGACAGTTTGTGGTATAAATGTCCCCTACTGTCCAGCTGAGAGATGAGCCACAAAGGAAAAAAATAACTTGGGGAAGGAGGAGGAGAGCCACAATGTTCATTCATAAATCAATGCTCCAAGAATTTGAGTTATCACAAAGAAATGTGTATCATTTCAAATTGTGAATGTATTGTTCAGAAAAACATATATTTGAGTGATTTCTTGGAACATCTTTAGATTTTTTAAAGCCATCTGTTCCAATGTTTATATGATATTTTCACTTTGATGTATTAGAGACTGATCCCACTGGACCCTGTTGTGGGCTCCTCAGGTTGAAAATAAGTCCAGTAAAAAGAGTGATATCATAAACAGAGTGTGGTGATGATGCAAAGGGTCATGTTCAAGTTTTTAACCTTAAGTCAGATTATTCAATGAGTTTAATGGAATGATTTTGATGGAAACATTTGAACCAATTTCAAGAATCTGGATAATTTAGCATTTTCATTTTGTCATCAATCAACTAAATTTGACATTTAGACTACATTTTTATTTTGGTGAATGTTGTAATCTTTCCTTACCAGTTTCTTTTTTCTTTTTTTTATGTGTTAAACATAACATGATATCATGTTGGGAAAAGATCCGAGTTATTCAAACTGACTATAAACACATGTTTTCTATAGATTTCATAATTCTGTGTTTGAGTGTTTCACATTTACTGATTTGAAATCTTTGAATAATGAGATTAGGAATTCCACACATGAATGGTAAATGTGGAGACGTTACAGAAAACACTGACTGGTGGCTTAACTTGCAGTGTACAGGCAGAACAAAAAGCAGAAGTGTCAGTGAAGAGGTTTTTGTTACAGTGTAAATCACTGTGATACATGCTCATTAACAGAGCTGTCCCATGTGTGGCAGTAATACACTGCAGAGTCTCCTTCTTCCACATTGTTGATTATCAAACGATAATCAGATGTTGACTGATGAGTTGATGTGAATTTGGGAGAGGAGAAACCAGAGCCGTATTTTGGAGAACTCCATTCATGATAAAATCTTAGCACATACTGAGGAACTCCTCCTGGAATCTGTTTATACCAGCGAGCACCACTTTTAGTAACAGTGCCCAGGTTACAGTCCATGGTGGCTGTCTCTCCTTTCCTCACTGTTGCAACAGGCTTCTGTGTCACCACCGTCACACCACTCACACCTGGAAACAACAAGATAGCATTAAGTCAAGAGAAACACACAGACTGATGAATCCAACATGAGGTCAGATCTGCAGTAAGTCAGCCTCCTCACATGTTAGAGCAGCGATGAGAGAGCAGAGGGTCCCCAGCATGTTGTCAGTGTGTGCAGAGAATGGTCTGGAACTTGGAAAGTGACCTTACTGCTGACAGATGAGAGGGTTTAGAGGATGAGGAGAGGAGGTGCTGGAGGAGCTATTTAATACAGGACTGAAAGTGAGAGGGACTGACAGGAGGAGGAGCTTTGAGGGTTGCTAACATGGGGTGTAAATGTGCAGAGAATGGGCAAAAGACAATCACTAATGTTTAAGTAATTAGTCATAACTCAGTTAGTTTAGAGTTCATCAGAAGAGGCAATCAGTATCATCAGTTTGAATGCATTCATTATCTAATAATTTCCTAATGATTAATTAATATAGGCTATAGAGTATGTTTCTCCTTTAAGAAGTACTTGGTAATTATCATCAAACTATCTTGTTGTTGTTTTCTCACAGACCTTGGTTCTGAGTAAATAATTAAGTTCTAGGTAACTATCAGTTAGTTCCTCAATTGTCTTTTGTGTCCTTACATAAGGAGAAGGGACACCCTTTTGAGGACAGTAATGTACGCATTCTGGAGAGAGAAGATGGTTCTACAGAAGGAAGCGATCTATCTAAAACTGATGAAGAACTCTGATGACTGAGAATCTATACAAACAACAGAATAGTAATAATAGTAATAATTGTTGTGTACCTCTAATGAATCTGTCTTATAGACTGGCTATCTTATGCTTTGACAGAACTTCACAATCAAACCAAATAAAATTGAGAATCCTTGAGTTTTGAATTTATGAAAACTTTGAAGTAAAACACGATGAGTTGGAGTTATCTTTTTGTAGAGGTGCTTCGTTTTCTCATTCTTTTGTGCATGGGAGTTTTTAGAAAGAAACAAAGAGTGTTGCATAGCAAGCATAGTGTTTACAATGCAGTTTATTTTTGGTCCATTTTAGAGCTCAGCATAGCCAAGTATTATCTTAATTCCATGTTTAACCATTTCATATGTTTGTTAAATATGCTATTTATGACATATATTTTCTTTTACTATTATTATATTGACATATGTCCAATATATAGTAAATTACATTTAGGCAAATTAAATTGCTAAAACTGTATTAATATTAGAATTCTGTTTAAACCAAAGTTTAAAGGGATTTTTTTAAGAGACTCACAATTTATCATTAATATCAATCTCAAATTCAGCATTAGGGGGTTTCCTTTTCTTTTCTTTTCTTTTACTTTTGTACGCCATAGATTAAGAAAGCAGAAGTACACAGCCAAGAAGTTTTTGTCACAGTGTGAATCACTGTGATACCCACTCTTTAGCAGAGTTATCCCATGTGCTACAATAATACACAGCAAAGTCTCCTGCCTCTGCCTGCTTAATAACAAACTGGTAATCTATGGCTGATGAGGACTTTGAGTTAAAACGGTCTGAAGAGAATCCTGTTCCAAAGCTGGGTGAACTGTGAGAATGGTAAAATTTTAGAACATACTGAGGAGTCCCACCAGGCACCTGTTTGTACCAAAAGACATACTGGCTTTCATCTTTCTCAATGTTACAGTTGAGAACAACTTCTTGTCCTGTCGGTACTGTGTGAACAGCAGGCGACTGGGTCACCACTTTGGCTGCATCAACATCTGCCAATACACAGAAAAAGACAAGTCAATTAAAATTTGAAGTTTAAAAATACAGAAAATGAAATGAATCTGAGGAGCAGCTTACATGTCAGAGAAGTGATGAGAGTGCAGACGGTCCACAGCATGTTGTCAGTTTGTGGCGTGAATGATCTTAACTGTTCAGTTGAGAGATGAGCAAAAGAAGTGAGAGGAGGAGAGACACTGAAGCTTATAAAGACAGAAGAGAAGAGAAGAGAAGAGAAGGAGGGGGAGATCAACCGTTTTCATCAGGAAAAGTGGGTTTTAACACAGTTATTCAAAACAGTTCAAACATACTAAGCACATTGAATCTCATGTTTCTTAATCTTTTACACTCCTCTGCCTCGCCTCCAGATCCCTTACTTGAGCCCTGTCACTTGTGAGTAAGTAGACATTTTATATAGATGTGTGGTCCATTTGGTGCTGGCGTTGACATGTTAAAAATGCACATATAAGTTATAGATTTCAAGGTTTGGAAAAAAAACACTCAGTATGGTTGTTTGGATCTAAGATACTGGACATCTCCTGACACGTGCCACTAATTTAGAATATGCTACATTTAGGTGTATTTAATAGTGTTATCAAAAAACTCACGAGGTTGTTTGGTTTTTGAGGACTTTTTGCCTTGGCTGCACAGGAGGAAGTTGAGCATATAAGGGTTATCTGATGTGCATGAGGCAAAAATCACCAAAACTCATTATGTGAAATACCTTTTCTAAAGCATTACATTAGCAGCTCATTTACCGTCAACAATGTATGTATGTGTGGGTTCTCTCCGGGTACTCCGACTTCCTCCCACCGCCCAAAAACATGCATGTCAGGTTAATTGATGACTCTAAATTGTCCATCGGAGTGAGCGTGAGCTTGGATGGTTGTTTGTCTCATTTGTCTCTATCTAACCCTGTGATGGACTGTCAGTCTGTCCAGGGTGTATCTAACCTTTTGCCAAATGACAGCTGGGATAGTCTCCAGCCCTAACACGACCCTGAGTTGAACTAAACAGGTATAGAAACTGGATGGATGGATAAATTGTTTGAAAAGAAACTTGTTATTTTGTGAAGAAATGACAAAAAGCAGTGACTACTTCACTTTCAGTCCAGATGCACTAGCTGTGCAAAAAAAGCAAAAGTATTGATAGCAGGATGAGCTTTGATTGAGTATGAATAATGTGTGATATCCTTCCTTTTTCTTTTTCTTTAGTCGTAAGACATGTGAATAATTTCAGATTTAATGCTGTGTATTTCTTTCTAGATTACTTACAATTATTTACTTCCAGGGTAAATCTATTTATATTTATTGAATCATCCCAAAATGTTAATGAGTTAGTCTCTTTTACCTACCAGTGTAGTAGTATATACTGTTTTATTCTGCACCTTCTGCTCTATCAAATATCCTTTGAATCAAATGATTAATTAAATTCAAGAAAAATTAAATACAAATATTTACAGGCAGGATTTCTTTCTGACCAAAGCTTATCATAAATAATTTGCTTTGATTACTCTATTGTGTTGATTTCAGATTGGAAATGCAAACTAAATATATCATCCAGTATGCTGTACTTACTGGAAATCTGTTCGGCAAGCGTTTATTTTTTTTGTTTGTTTTATTCCGCTGACACTGGCTGCAGCTGCTGTTAAAAGCTATCATTATTCACTGGGTTGATAGTTTGTTCACCACTCTCCCATCCATAGGCCTATTTCTCCATTTCATGGTGTCCTTGTTTTAGCGACATTTATGATGGAAATACACCAAAATCAGATGTCATACATTTTTGCAATGCTAAATCTCTGGTATGTCCAGCCATTGTGTGACCACTGGGATCGCAGAAAAGATCATTTGTGAAATGCTGCCACCCTGTGCTCGAATGTAAGCTTACACAGAAAGGACACATTTCTGCAATAACCATCACTACAGCTTCATTGTTTCAGTGAGCAACAGCCTTATGGTCTCTTTGTCTCTTTCCTCACTCTGATTACACCTGGTTCAGTGATCATCTTCCTGTCAGGAGCCCTTCTCTGGCGTCCCAGTGGAGTCCTCAAACCAAAGCTGGGGAAATGATCTGTCTGAGCCTCTGAGTCACAGTGAATCTGGCATCTTTAACATCTTCAAAAAAAGCCTTTAGCATTTGTGGTGAGCCTCCTATTCTATTTTTTTTTTAGAAAATAGAACCAGTCACATCATTAAAAGGGGAGGAAAGAATAAAAACAACTAAATATTTGAGTAATAATGATATTGAACTAAATGTAACCCAGCTTGAAAGGTTACTTGGAGATGTTCACATTAAGTGAGCTTCTATATGTTGGTACCATAGTCCAGAGCTTCTTCTTCTAAGGAAAGGGTCAATGACTTGAAGTTAAGTCTAACAAAAACCCTGTTTTGACCAAACAGGCTGAAACATTTCCACTTTTCTTTTGGCACTGTCTCTGCAGTGAGCTCATAGCAGTGTTTGCCTTGTGTGGATCGCAAGTACAGATCACATTACTGACTCTGACCGGTTTTGCTCATGTACAGAAGAAGTTACATAACACCTAATTTTGTGTGAGGGCCAGAAAAATGTTTTTTTTAGGCTGTGTGCACATTTCACCTCACTGACTCAAGTTGAGGCAAGAATCCTAATTGTGTTCTGCTGAATCATAACGCTCTGTGCAAAAGCCCCAAATTCTTTCTATTTTGCTTCCAAGCAGCCACATTTTCTTGTAAGCATTTAAAATGTCTTGAGCAACAATTCTCCAGACCTTGTTGTTGTTTTTTTTACATTGGCTGCTATGTAACTCATTTTCAGTCCATTTCTCAAACCTGACCATTTTCAGAGAAATGGGTTTTTGTTTTTGTTTTTTTGTTTGCTCATCAAGCCACTTAATATCAACTTATGTTTCAGCACAAAGAGGCCCCTAACTCAAGGGATAGACTGTGTTGTGTCTACACATAACAGACAACTGAGCAAAGATGTGTCCACAGATTGATGAATTTCACCCAGAGCTAAGACCTCAACATTGTTGAAGCAGTATAGGATCATCTTGACAGAAAATGGAGCAAAAGGCATCTAACATCCATAGAAGAGCTTTGATGTTAAGAAACTTGTAGAGCTATTCCTATAGTCTACTTCAAGAAATTACAAGAAAAATAGTCTGAGGGGGTTCAGACTGTCTTGAAGAATAAAGGTGGTCAATATGGACTTTCGGTGCTTGCAAAGAATATTTGTTTGGTACTCTGTTTTTGCTTTATATATTCTTTGTGTTTATTTTCTGCATCTATTTCCCTTTTTTATAGCATTATAAAGAGAAATTAAGAATGTGTAAGGACTTTTGCACAGTACTATATATTTACGGGAAATATATATTCACCCTTTGTCTTTAACAAACTTAAGAAGTTGAAATCTACAAAAATGAATAAAGAAGAGGTATCTAATTGTTGATAATATTGTTTATTTTTTGTGACTGTTGAATTCCTATATTAATTTGTAATTACTAGAGCTAAAAACTTATCATTTTACACATCAAGAGGGGAATTTTCTTTTGCAAATTGCATAACTTACACATATAAGACGTGAGGTCAGTGATTGACTCAGTGACAAGAAATGGAGCATCGCGGTAGTTCTGGCAGACCACGTAGTCAACGCGCTCTTTGCCTATTGGCTGACGCCGACCCAACCCCTATGGCTCCACAACCAGCTGCGCTCAATGGGTAATCAGCTCCTGCTCGCAATTGGATGCTGGCATTTGGGGCACTTCATTTAAACTTGGTTTGCTGTCACTGCTTTTTTTTGCTTTCTGCTTGCACCCACCACCTCCCCTGCTCCACCGATTTTTCATTGCCAACAATGTCATACTGTTGTTCATTGTTGCTTGCTCTGTTCTAGGGGGTTTGTTGCCTTTACAGCAAATGGAAGGCACTCCACCTGAGGATGCTGCTGTTCCCTGTCTGGCTTCCATGGAGCTCATGGAAAAGTCGGGAACTTCCTCCGATCAGAGCCATACCGCCAAACATAAATTGTATGCATTCAGAATAAGCTTCTGAAATTCATCTCTGTTTCTCGTCTCGTTTTGACGAGAGTGGTTCTGACAGAACTGATATTTAAGATTGTGTCCTCTTCTTTTACGGATAGCTGACTTATGACCGCTTTATTTACATGAAGCTATAAATCTATAGAGGAGGCCTGCAGGTGCATCCTGAGATGACAGAGAGGGAGGTGTAGAGGTTATGCTTCACTGACAGAGGATGAAAATTCAGTTCCATTTACACTCAAACTGTCTGGTTTGTCTGACCTTATAGATTTGTACCTTCTCGGAAAAATAAGTTGTTTCACAAAACATTTTCCCTCTAAAATTCTCACAAACCTTGAGAAATGAAAACTTGTTGTTTAAGATTGTGAAGTTGTTCTGAACAAGAGCAGTTTATGATGTCAGTTTATGAAATCTCCCCATTAAACAGCTCCATCTTAAAAAAGGTGTAAATAAACTGATGCATATGTAAAAATTATCAGATTCATTGATAATATATGCCATTGAGTTGTGAAAGCACATAGAGAGCAATCACAGAATCTTATTAATATAATACATGATTGTTCATCTGTTTGGTTTATTGGATAAGATGATAGTAGAACAATACTGATGAAGACTTGAATTACCTAAAAAAATAAGGAATTCTCAATCAAACGAGTCAAAAACAATATTAGTAAAACTAGATTACTGGACACAAAACCAGAAAATTATATTTCTCAGCTTTCTAAAATGAAAATTGCTGAAATATAGAATGCCCTCAACAATTATTTATGGATGGTCAAAATATTACGGTCATTTACAGGTTCTTCTCTGAAAGGCTGTCTGGTATTAAAGCTGATGTACAAAAGCACATCACCTGAAAAAGAATAGCTTAATGTTTTAAACAAGCACTTAAATCCCTTACAAAAGAACGTGTCACAGTCTACTAATGTGAATCAGAAATTCAAAATTGTTCTTATTGTTTGATCAGTTAAAAATAACTTGTCACAATCAGCTTGGTGCCTTGTCTGAATGCTACAGTGATTCAGTTTGTACACATGGCTCAATCTCTTATCAGCCTTTTAGGTCAATTATAACACTGTGAAATTCTACCCAAGAATTTTTATTCATTCTGTTTTAACATTTTGCAAACACACATTTCGGAATTTTCAGAAAATCATAGACATCAAAGGTCAACGTTGTGTTTTGCTGGGTCTTTTTCAGCTGTGTGTTGTCTTTCCACTTCTTGTGGGGCAAAGTGGGTTAAGCTGCCACAATGTTAACGTCCCCTCAACAAAATGTGCAGTTCTAAAAGCTTTAGTTAAAGTATTAATGGTCCTCGATGCTTCTTTGAGATAACTGTATCCCTCACTTTGAGGAAGCGGTCTCGGTTTAATAATGTAATAACATCAGTTTTATTGTCAATTGTTACTTTCTGATTTGATCCTGTCTTCTGTGAAGCACTATATCTAAAGATGTTTAACATCTAATCAGCTAATCCAGTGTTCATTCTTTTCTCCAGCGGCTGTTCATAATCAAATCAAGTTTTTCAGTGTTGGAGGAATTGCTTTAACTTTCAGAATAGTATTGTCACTACAGTCACAATAAGTGTCTATTCGTCATTATGTCTGTGACAGGAAGATTCACGCATACGTTTTTACTGTCCTGCATTCATGAGAAATGTTTTTTTTTGGTAAAAATCTTCCTTGATTGTGGAATCTTACTTATTTCTAACAAAATATATTACTGTACGTCAACTTGTTCTGCTGTAATCTTTATCAGGCCTACATTGTAAAAAGAAATAAAATGAACTGCGTTTAAAACTGTCATTTTTACTGGCCGCAGCCTTGGATACCAGATACCAGTAGTGGCAGGGCTGGTAGTTTGTTCTTTTGCTTTTTTTTCTGTCAAAGCCACCTTGTTCTTAAAATCTTAAGTGTATTAACATAGTGTTGGTAACAACTTCTTTACAAATGCAGCATATTCATACAAATGTAGAGTATGAAATGTAGAGTTGCACATAATGATATCTGTTTTTGATAATTGTGTGGGTACACAAATGAGACACACCACCGATAATAATGAATATATAAATCTTTAATGTTTATTATAAAGCAGATAACCGGTGATATACAGACAAAACTTGCTGTTTTACTTCTTTCAGTCCTGATTGTGACGCACTTTGTAACACTGTTTCAGTACCTGTGTTACATCATGTCCAGCTGTTGGTACACAGAGCAGCAGGATGACAGATGATTTGATAAATGCCCCCGCCTTGTGGCAGAATGTGAAAAAGCATAGTGGTGTGAGGATAAATAGATTCCGCACATCATTTCATGCATTTCTACAACATGCATCACTGTTGCAGTATTATTTTAGCAATCGTCTCTCACATCACATTCCTATATAAAATACTGACATATAATCATGTTCAGAAATATACAAACATGTAAACTGTCTTCATACATAAGTGGCCACATCAAAGAAAACCACTGAGCCACAGGTCTACGATCTCTGTGGCCCTCTCCTCCTCGCTCTGACCAGTGTTGGCTGAGTGATAATTCTCCTGTCAGGAGCCCTCCTCTGTGCTCCCAGTGGAGATCTCTGACCGAAGCTGGGGTGGATCCTCTGTACGGGCCGCTGAGGCACGGTGAATCTGCCATCCTTCAGATCGTCCACAAAACCCTCCACTTTGTCAAACTTTGTGGTGAGTCTGCCCAGCTCATCTTTCAGAGAGTTAAACTGCCGGTAGAGGTCTCCCAAAGCATCTGAAAGAGGCTGGATCCTGGTCACATGCAGAGACATGTGAGGAAGTTCACATGAGTAAATGATTGCAGTCACTGAATGGCAATTCAATTAACTTTGGTATCGCTTTGCATGAGCTCCCTGGAAACGTGAATACTGTTTACCAGCAAAATATAAGCTGAGCCAAGTCAAATTAACAATACAAACATGAGACTCATGACATGCTGTTAAGTGGAACCAGACTCCCAATAAGCAGGAAACATTGCAATAATAGACAACAGAGGTCTCTTTATAAAAGTTTAAAAAATATAGTACAAATATTACATCATTTTTGGCAAGTCAACACAAATGGTTCCTTTTGGACTAACCACATTAACTTTGCTCCTAGCTGTTGGCATCGTGACCCTGGGTCCCTGATTTGGAGTGCTGTGCTAGAAACTCTGCATTTGCCAGAACATGAGGCTGAAACATGTCCCGTTTTCTTTTGGCACAGTCTCTGTGCTGAGCTCATTTCAAAAGCAAGAGCAAGTTATGTCATTTCTAATTTTAATAATAACTCCACTGAACACTAAGATAGTGTGTTGTAATTCTTGGACATTTCACATCTCTTTACGTCAGCGTTTAAAGTTACTGTTCTCTGGTTGAGATTCTTTGTGTGTCACCGTCGCTGTGTTACTCACCTGTTATATTCAGGGAGGACAGAGGCGTGATCATTGATCAGCAGGTCTTTCACTTGGGTTAGAATAGCATATTTCCAGTTGTCCAGTACCTGAGTCAGGTTTGAGCAAGTCTTGTCGTTCGTGTGCTCTGCTGAACACAGAAATTCCCAGTAAGCATGAAACGTATTTTATGGTAATTTAATGCATCTATGATTTTTGAGTATGACGACACATATATCCAGACCTTTAGGATCCCAAGGGGAGGTTTCTTGTTTCCATTTCTGAGCTCTACAGAGTAAGATCGTGCAGAGCAGGACCAAAACAAGTTTGATCTTCATGTTTCTACCTTGTAAAAGCAAAAATATGTGTGGGTATACTTCTGGGAAATGAGCACATTAAAGAGTGGTGCCAAAAAAAAAAAAAGGAAAATATTCTAAGATAAAATAACATAGTTTTACTAAATATGCAAACTCTAAACTTTTTTATGCTACTGACATTGAACAGCAAAATTTGTCCCCAAAACAACGGACAGCCCTTCTGATTGATACATGCACATATTTCATTAAGCGCGATTTACTGTATTTGCTGTAATTAAACAGATTTACTGAGCTGAAGGCTGAATACAATGTCAAAAATCTTTGTTTTACCTTTTTGTGATGCAGTGCTTGAGGTCTTTCCAGGTCAAAGCAGCAGAACATGCGATACAATCCTTCAAGTATGACAGACTGAAAAAACATGACCTGGGTAGCAATCTCTTATAACTCATGCAGTCATCCCCCCCACCTGCTCCCATCTACGTCAGTGATGCAGGGCGGTGACAGTCCAATCCTTTAGCATATGGCAGGCGGCTGAATTCATGTGCATATTACATGGCACCAAAGCAAAAACACACATATGCATCCCATTTAAGTCTCTTGTTTGATGTTTCTTGCAGAATGTATGTCTGCTACAATGATAAGTAACTCACAGTCTCATTGGGAGGTCTTGATAATCCCCTGTCTCTCCTCCACATGTCTTTTAGCTGCCGCGACTGGTGTAGGGCAACATCACTCCCAGAGGGCTCTAATCCAGAGGAGGTGTTTGACGTAGCAGTATGGCTCCAGAAAAACATTCTTACTGCCTATTGTAATACAATCTGCTAAACATCTGGACTTGACAGATGTAGCCAGCCAGCATTGGCCGCTGGCGCTGTCAGAGGTGACCGAAACCTGGAGAGTAATACACAGTAAACGATAAAAATGTACATTTACATGATTAGTGTTGTTCTTTTGAATGAATAGAGTAGTTTATTGTTTGTACTCAGCTCTAAAACAGCCAGTGTGAGAATAGCCGGAGAGAATATACAACTCCCAAGAGATTCTTTCAGCCCCAAACTGCCTTCAGCCCTAATTCAGATAAGCTGCTGTGTGATTTAAATCAATTTCCTCGATTCAACATTAACCCATCCTTAATAATTGTAGATTATTTACGCGGAAATAACCTTACAGTAACACCTTGTCAATAGTCTCCGTACAAAGACAGATTTTATTATCTGCATCATTTTAGGAAGGTGGCTGTTTAAGAGGCAGGGACAAATCAATCACAACTGCACTTTTTCCTTCATTTCTAAAATGAAATACCTTTCGATGCAAAAAAACTCCAGCTCTACTCTACTTCAAATTACCACAACCCATCACCTCTAAAAGACTGTGCTGATGTCTGCAGATAGTTGCAGTGATATATGGGCTCAGGCGAGACAATCTCGACTGAAAAGGAATTTACCTTGGCAACAGTCCCAACCATCTGTATCACCTTTAAACTCAACAAGGATGGTGTAAGTGGGATGAAGATAGAGTTACCGACCTCATGGTCATCTGAGAAAGTCACTACACTGAATGTAAAATGCTCTCCTTTTCAACATGTGTGGACAAGCAAACTTTTTGATCCTCTTTAAAACATCGACTGAAGATCAGATGAAAGTGAATTTCCAAAGAAAATTTGCATTTTCTATCATGCATTCAACGAAAATATAAACTCCTGTGCTGTTCTTCTCTGAATTGTAGAAAAGTAAGTACACCCCTGGCCTCAGATGGTAGTATTTATTCTTGTGGAAAACCAATGTGAAGGTCCAGACTTTCTTTGCACAGTCTGAAAACGTGATGCAGTAAACAATGACAGCCAGCTGCTCAGCTCATTGGGCAGCAAATTCATCCCAAACTGTAACACAGTTGGTATGAGGTTCTTTTGCTGAAAAGGTGTTGCACTTCATATGTGTATTGCTGCTATTATTAAAAAACTATACTTTCAATGTTCAAATCCTTTAAGGTACGTAATTAAGTCTTTTCTCTTGCATTATTTCTTTTCAGATTAAATTTGTTCAATCTTTTTCTGACTGTGGACACATGCACATTGGCATCAACAGTTACAAGCGTAACCCACAGATTTTGTGTAATTATTTTGGGGGTTTCTGGAGACGTGTTTTTGTATCAAAATGTCTGCTCGTCTGTTGAATTGGCTCTGACAGCCAGACCTGAATAAACTGACAGATGTTTGAGTATACTGCTTGCAAGTAATATTTCTCAAAGTGGAATTATTTATTTCTAATAATTTGGAGGCATTTTAAAAGTCCTAGGCAGACTAACAGGTGAATCTGTTGGACTAGCCAATGATTCCCATGGGATGTACTTACTTTTTCATATGTCCGTCCACTTTCAATGCTGACGATACTACAGAAGAAACTAGTTTCTCAGGAACTAAATGCACTTTAAATCCCATCTTCCCAAAAGATTTATCTAACAGGAAGCTGTGAGATTTGTCAGCAAAAAAAAATATTAAACATCCAAGTTCCGATTCTGTCAACAACCAATCTCTATGAAATCTGGTAAAGTCTTGAAAAATATTGTTCAATGGTGATAATTTGTCTTTTGAACTGCAAACTGTATTTCAAAGTTCCCCTGTTGTTAGTTTCCACTACCTCAGTGGAAACATGGAGCAGAAGAAGTCTCATGTGGAGCGGAGTGCCTCTTTAATTTATGGTATTTGTTCTTTTTTTTTTTGCATATTATTGGATTCTCAGTGCTGATTCTTCACCATACATGGTTCTATGATAGCTGTATATCTTTGTTTTCTAAAGTTAATACATTTATCTTTGTTTCTTTGTGGGGGTTTTTTCAAGCATTATTGATCAACACAACAGTAAATGTTCCCAACTGCCATTTTTATTGTTGTCCCTTTACCAAATGTTAGTTACTTTTCTGTAACTATGTCTGGCATAGAAACACTACCATCACCTGGGAAGGATCAAATGTTAGACTATGAAAAGTCATAAACTGGAAATACTGCTGCTTTTCACTATTAGTCACTAATTATGTTAATGTAAAGGTGCTTATCTACAATCACATTAAAAATGTTAGTTTCCACTGTCAAAATGGCAAAAACTAACAGATGTGAGAGCTTTTCACAACATGTCCACACAGAATAACCTGGGAAGAGAGTGTGAGGGAGCATGACATGTTATGATTAGCCTTTTCCATTAAAAGACATTAGAATGGAAACAGAAGCATAAAGGAACTGATGCATATCTACCAGTCAGTTTCTGGATCTCCTGCAGCAGGAGACTAACTAGCTTCCAGCACCTTGCAGCTCAGTCCAGCACAGCTGGAGGAAAGAATGACTCCAGTGGTGCCACAGAGCCAGAGACTGAGATAACCAGACCTGCCTCTCTCTGTCTTTTAGCTCAGTTTTACATCTGCTCTCTCGTATGCTACTTGTTATTGACTCTGAGCAGCACATCACTTTTTAATGACTTTATCAGAGCAAAATTAAGAAGCTGGTTAGACAAAAATACATCAGCTCTTAAATCCAATGACGGAAATCAAACAAAGTAAACACAATGAGGAATCTATTTTTTTTCTATAGTTTATTGTTAAAGGAGAGAAATGACAAAGTAGATCATTTGATAGATGGTATCTCATTTGACCATGAACAGTCACATAGATCATTTTGACAGGTAGAAAAAATGACAAGGATCCAATTTGTTGTTTTTCAAATAAAGCATCTTCAACAAAGGTCTGCGGTTGATGACAGATGTATCCTGTAAACAACTGGACCAAACATGCTTCATTTATTGAGGCTGACATTTAACTTTGGCTATTCATGTGTGCACTTACTGTAAGTCCAGAGGCCCTGCCGTTACGGTGAAATTAGCTTTAACAAGACTTGTGTAAATCTTCATGTATTACTTTATAGCTGCTAGCTTTTAAAATGCCACACCTACATACATATAGCTGGCAAGCTGCATTGCCTCCAGTGTTTGACCTATGTTTGGCTAAACTTTTCTTCTGAACCCTGCAAAAAGTCAAATAAAATGTTACATTCACATTTATTGTTTGATGTGGGCAGTGTCCGGCTGAAAAGTGCACTTTGGAGGGAAAGTTCCTTATATAATCCTAATAGTATTCTTTGTATTACCTTAACTTATTAATATTAGTGTTCACAGTCATACCAGTACTGAAACTATTAATATCTGTGTAACAAAGGCTTACAAATTGTTGTTAAGCAACATAAACCCCTGCACTCTAATGAACACAAGTGAGGCAGACAAAAAATGAGAATACAAAAATTGATGAATAAAACAGTGGTTGACTGCTCGGGAGATCTTATTTTGAAGGCTTTTATGCGATGTTGTAGCATCTGTTTTGATACTTATGAATTTGATGGTCAATGTTTGTGTACTTAAACTTTCCTCTTTACTATCCACCAGTGGCCACAACAATGAACTGCAAAGTTGCAGCGATTTCTGTGCAGAATAGTGTCATTGTAAGTGTAATTAAACACATACGTAGCAGCTTCAAGGCAGAAATTACAGCATACTAAAATAAATGATACGCTGTCAGAAATAGTTTTGTCGAAATCATCATGGTTTGACATTTTGTAAAACACGTAGTGGTGAGATAATGAAGTAACTGTACTTTATTGCTGTAAAGTGATTTTTGTTTCTGCTTAAACACAGCTACGGTTCAACAGAGGTCAAAAATACACATCATTACAAAGCGTGTGTCACCAAAGATGTTGTTTGCAATCAAAGCCAAAGCTGTGAGATGGAAGAATTGAGTAAATCAACTACCCTGAAAAGCATGAACATGAATTTATGCATTATTATTTCTATCATTGCATGTTTGTTTGTTTTTTTTACTTATTTTCCTCTTTTTATTCTTTGTCAGTGATTAGTTTCTTTTTATTTACACCTGAACAGCCAAGGGTTTCTGGACCCCTTTTTAGATTCTTGATAGACATTTTTACACTTTGAATGATGTCTTTTGGTCCAACTGGCAAATCAAATTCCTCTCCACAATATCAAGGCCAGCAGAACAGGCTGCCTTTGTCATCCAAATAAATTCACTGTCACCAATACGATACACTATAAATTATTTAGTTATTTTTCTTTTTTTTTATCATGTTGGATCTCACTTTGTATTCTTGATCTATTAAAATAATAATAATAATAATAATAATAATTTCCTGGTAGCTAGCTATTAAAAGTTCTCTCAAACTTAAAACAGTAAATGTAAATTCGGTCTGTGCTTGCAGACTCCGATCTGGAAATATTAGGACACTGACATATTTTTTTGTTAAGTGGGCTGTTAACCAAAACATTTTGAGGTTGCAGTTATTTAATGAACGTATTGGATTAAAGTGAAGCACTCATGTTATTTAAAGCCAAATTACAAGAAGTTACCGCTCTTTTACATGCAGGACAGTCTTTGTTGTCTATTAAGTTAGAAATAAATCATCTTGTTGGTCAAAATCAAGTTAACCTGTACTGTTATTCCGAGAACATCTGAATTTCACATTTTTATTGCTGATCAGTAATTTATTGCACAAACATTTGTATTTCTGTTCTGTTATTTGGTGAGCTACAGTTAGAGACAAAACACATATTGTGTCCGATCATTATGCGAGTACATTCATATCAAAAGTCTCTTGTTCTAGGCTCTGATGTCTAATGTCTAATCCCCTCACTGTGACTATCACATGATGAAAAAATCTCAGGCCTCACAGCACTCTTTGGCTCAGCACAGCTTGTTTATTCCACACCAGCTCACACACTCCTCTGTGCTGTTGCAAATACTCCCTTTATGTTTCGCTTTAGCTTGTACCACTTTGACCAGCTAAAAGCACTGGGAGGATCATCTCCCACTAGCTGACAACATGTGGAGATATTTGGTAGTAAAGGGGATACCTTGGCCGTGGTCAAAGGGAGACACAACGCAGAATGAGTCCAGCCCTCTCTTGCCAAAAGTAAGTCTTTTAATAAGTTTGATTTAGACAGTCGTGTCTCTGTGTTGGATGAAGAGAAGTTACATTTTTGTGTTAATATCAGCTCTGAAACATTGCTATTTCTATGTGTCTAAAGGCAGGAGCTTCAAAAGAGGATGACGAAGAGCTTGGTCGTGTCACCAGTGAGTTTCAAACAGGGACAAACAATGGAAAGGACCCCAACAGCTCTGCATTTGCTAGGATCCAACCCTCCTACAATTATTCTTTAATGGACTATTTCCTAAAATACTTTTTGTTCTTATGCAACCTGGTGTTTACAGTTCTGGGCCTGGTCGTTCTTGGTCTGGGAATGTGGGGCCTCATTAGCAAAGAATCGTTCGCCCAGGAGAAGATTGGCAGTATCGGCACGGACCCGATGCTGATACTCATGACTCTGGGCTTCCTGCTCACTTTGCTCTGCCTGACAGGGTGTGTAGGTGCCTTGAGAGAGAACTGCTGCTTACTGAGGATATTCTCAGCTACAGTTCTGGTGCTACTGTCAGTACAGGTACTGGCCACCATTATGGCCTACACTATGAAAGATCAGATTGGAGGGTACCTTCGGTCAGGCATGTTAGTTGCCATGGCACGCTATCAAGATGATCTGGATCTCAGGTTCATCACGGATGAGATTCAGTCAAGTCTGCAGTGCTGTGGGGCAGATACCTACCGTGACTGGGAGATCAACATGTGAGTGGAATGTGCATTTTTGGTCTTGATGTAGGAATCATCTTAAAGGTAGTAAATAAAGATTTTATTGGGTTTTTTTTCCCTTTCTTTAGATATTACAACTGCTCAGCTCCAGGAGTGTTGGCCTGTGGTGTCCCTGCAACATGCTGCGTGGACCCTTTGGAAAACGGCACCGTATGGAACTCTCAGTGTGGTGTAGGTGCCCAGCTGCTCGATGAGTTCACTGCTCAAAGTGTGATCTTCCTAGGCGGTTGTCTGGGGGGAATGTCTCGTTGGATTGAGCAGTATGACGGTCTGATCGGGACTATCGGAATCGTTGTTGTTGGTGTCCAGATTCTGGCTGTCTTCATCACAACACGAGTGCTGGAGAGTATCAACTGGCATAAAGTCCATGCATAAGAAAGTGTGATGAAAATAGCAATGAAATGGATCCGAGCCGTTTATGTTTCTCTTTTTGTTTTCCTATTTGTGGTATTTTTTTTGTCTGAGTTCATTAAGACTGACCCAAAAGACTTATGAAATGAAAAATGAGTCGTTAAAGGAAAATCAAGAATTTCAACCAAAAGTTTCAGAGGAGAATACGTTTCAGAGGATACGTTATCTGCCTGTATATCTTTACTACATGACTCACACTGCTGCTGTTTTATGGAAAACATATTTGTTACCTCTTTAAACATATGGCTATCCAAACTTATTGATTGGAAAATATAAGTTAACCCGAAGAAGTTCCTTTCACACCAAATACGCCATGTGAGTCTTTGACAAAAACAAAGGAGCTAAAGTTATCATAAAGGCATTTTGAGAAATGAGCTGCTCTTACTTTCAGTTATACCTTTAGTCCACCAAACTGAAGGTTCAGCTGTTTCTCCACTCTTCAGAAAAAAAGATGGCCAATACCCACTGATATGAATAAACACAACCGACCCTATAAAGAATGCCTGAAAACGTTTCTCCACTTTTTGCCATCACATGGCCAAAGGGTGGCTGGTTTTGTGTGTCTTCCTCACTGACATTTAGTTTCCATTCCGTCACTACTGCGCTGTTTGTACAGCCACAAAGTCTCCACTGCCACCCATTATTAACACAGTGCAACTCAGTTCAATTGCTCAAAACATGTAACTAGAGATTTGCCTAACACATATGTTCCAGGAGGCAGAATTTCAAAGGTTTGCTTTGCAACTAAGATGAAACAGCCAATATTTCTGCTTAACTAAGGTTGAGACAGCTTGTTTACTAGAAAGCAAAAGTATGACAGCAATCCAAGGCTCAACCAACTCAATTAAAGGCTGAGGTTAAATACCGATTTTAAATAAGATTTTACCTTAACCTTTAGCAAATTGTAAAAATCTAATTCTGTTCAATGAAACAAAGCTTTTATTGTTATTATTATTATTTATTAACCCTGAAATACTCATGCTCTCTTCAGATAATTATGCTGGTAACAGACAATGGGACGTTTCAAGCACACATTTTTGTTAGAAAAAAAGTAAACAAAAAGTTTCAATTCACTTTTAAGAATTCCAAGCTTTATTCTGCATTTGATTAAGTATAAAAAAACACAGTGCTGACAGTTGTGCAGAATCTCCTGCTGGACAGTAACAAAGCTTTCAGTTTCAGCTCCCGCTGTAGCCTCAGGCAATGACACAAGAACCCGCTCAGCGTCAGTGTTTATGGGCATGGAAATGGCAGCTTGAGAGTTATATATATACATATATTACTATAATATATATACTGTACAAAATATCTCAGACAAACAACAGAATTTACAACATGCAGACATATATTTCACAAAGACATCACATTTTAAGTGTGGTGTTTGCCATTCAAAAGGAGCCATTGTTGATGACTATTAAACTGATTACAAAAATGACATGTCCCATTAGTTCCCTTTGTACATATAAAAGTAATTTCACAGAAGAAGAGACTCAGATGATGCCATACTGAGCAAGCTCATGAAGCTCTAGATGACTGTAGGCTTCCCATGGGCAGATCACATTAAAATCTAAAAGAAATAAATAAAGATAGCTATTAAAAAAGGAACACGCCATGTGATATGAGTTATGAGGGACGACCTACTATACTTTTGCTTACCAGTGCCAAGTCCTTCCATTCCAGGGATATCCTCTCCAAATCTGGTAAAGAAGAAAAATTAGCAAACTTTAAAAAAAAAAAAGAATCCATTGATGACACCTGTGAAGTTGAATATAAAAGAGGCGTACCCAATAACTCCCCTCTTGGGAGGCTTGCTCTTGAACTGACGGGTGTTCCTCTGTTTGAACTTGGGGGCGCTCTTGCGTGGGGATCCAGTGGCTGTGGCTCTGAGGGGAGCTTTCCCGCCAGTCTTTGCTTCAGGTTTGACAATTTCTGTATTCATGCTTCTGTTGCTTGAACTAGTTTTGAGAAAGTCATAGTGTCACAAATAATTCCAATTATTTTTAAATTACAAAATAAAATATTGATAACATTCCTTGCAAGACTATGGGCCTTGTGAATTTTGCTTTTTGGTAAACTAAAATCAAAATTAAGTCTCCTCATGAAATACCATGCATTTACAAACAATTCTAAAAATCCTGAGTAATAAAGAAATGCACTTATGTACAGGCTGCCATGGCTCCTATAATCTCTCATCAATCCCCCACAATACCTTTAATCTTCAACACACCATCATTATAAGATTACTCTGAGAACATGCTGAATTTGCTTAAGAATCTAACTTGACAACAGCTTTAAAACATCTCTTCAGTGTGAATATCTGTGGCAGGAAACCTTGCAAAACAACAACTCTATTTGTAGCTCATGTAAAGGATAAATTCTGCAAAGTGTTATAAGGTATTAGGGTCGACATGCACTCAAAAGCAGTAAACAGCTCTGCCATACATTCTAAATTTCCAAATTTGTCATATTCAGTTTTTGTGTATATTGTTGAAATGTGAACATTGAAGAATGTTTATTACTCAGGTCATCGCTAAAGCTGACATTGTTCTGACTGCTCTCTTTCCGATTTAAATACGTGAAGATGGAGAGAATATTAAACATGCTTCTGACTATAAATTCTCCTGTACAAGGCATCATCAAATATAACTTCAATGCTAAATTAAAAGACTTGATGAACACCTCATAAATCAAGTCAGTAAAGATTTCAACTTTAAAGCGTTCACACAAGCCTAATCAAGCAATTTTCCTGGTTGGCAATAAGATTGCAACGTGTGCACTGATGAAATAAATTAAATCAAATTAAATCTTAACATTTTGCCAAGTTTAGCTCCACTGCAAGCCAATTCCGTTTCATTATAAGTCCAACTAAAGCTAAACTCACCAAAATGAAAAAAAAATAGTCCTGTCTAGGATAAGATGCTGCTGATACTCACCACCTGTGCTGCCTTGTATTTTTCCTGCGAGTGTTGAGATCTTGCTTTATGTCTGGTGAGGTGTTGCACTAAGTGATGCCTTTTTATACAGTTCAGGCTCTGAGAAGATTATGAAGCAGCCAGACAAGAAACTGCTGTCATCACTTTTATACATACGTCATTTACATCATATATGGAACAGTACGTTCATGTGGGAGTGGCTTACTGGCATTTTGGAGGACACCAGTTCCTTGATCCTGACACTGTCCTGGCAAACAGAGATCAGAGATGTGCAATGTTTTGTTAGAGGAGCAACATTAAGTCATTTGCAAATTTCTACAACCTTCCAGAAGTGTTGTGTTGGTACTAATGGTGTGTTTTTCTCCAAAATTTGAGCCTTGATCCTCAGTATCTTCCAGCTACAGTAGCTACAAATGTTATGTAACACCTGCAGCAGGGAACATGAGTGTGTGATCTGTGGACATTCTCCTTTCATCAGCAATTCTCTCAGCTTGAGTTGCATTATAGCTGGTAATCCATTCCATCTTCCCACACACAGATAAACACACGCCTGGTCCATTCATGTGATAGCAGACTTCAGCTTCTCTCTGTAATCTGTCCTACTCATACTCATGCGCACGTATTTGGCACATGTGTGGACACTCACTTCCTATTTCTCTCCCTAAAAGGCAGATTCAGCTGATATTCTGTACCCCAAAAAAAGCCTGTGTCAGGTTACAAGATGCATTTGATGCATATATTCCCACTCATAATGGTTCATAACACAAGCTGAAAACTACATGGAAGCAAGATGCTGAATGAATGACCTTTTACAGCAGAAAAGAGAATCTCACAGTGTAGTATCGCTTGAATGTCAGATAATTCAATTCAGATGTTAAAACTACAGACCCTAACGTAGAAATTTATTGCAGTGAAAAATCAGTACACCTGTCATCATAATATGTCCTCCTTTCAATATTTTATGTTCATAGTTACAGACTCAGTTGTCCTCGCCACACATGAAGAGAATTTCTGCTGCTCTACAGAGATTTTTCAGTTTCTCTTGATTGTGGCTCTACTTTTTTTCTTCAAAGGTGTTGAACTGGGTTAAATCAGGCCACATACTTGGCCAGATCATTATTTGTACTTTTCTTCCTCAGTAAAAATGCTGGCATGACAAAAATTTTCCTCTTCTGTCGAACTTTTAGACTGGGAGTCATAGTTTCAGGCAGTATTTTAGTGAGGTTCCTCCCATAAGCTGGACCCCATCATAGCGTAAAATGTGTCATGGGTTATAAGAATAATTATTATCATTAGTCGTAGAAGTAGTAGTAGTAGAGCTTATTTTGTCAGGCTCTTATTCAAAACTCAAAGATATCCAGCAGAGAATTATAGGAAACATATTATCTGATATGAGAAATTACATGTTTATCAATAATTAGATGTTTATCTCATATTTTAGTTTGATTTTGAAATAATTAACCAGAGGCTAATTTGCAAACTGAAACTACGTGTTTTAAATTAAATTCGCAATTGCATCAGAACAACCCAGGAAAGTCACGGTCTCAAAGGTTACGTGTTGTCGCCCTCTAGCGGCGCAAGGTAGGCGTAAGACACTGGGCGTGACCATCTTTCTAGCAAAGGGAAGGGGGAAGGTCTGCAAAGATCGTCTCTTTCTAAGATGTAATCTCAATGTAAAATCATTGCATATATTTGAGGAATCCGGAACAAGTTATGCCTTCTATGCATATGTATTAAATAAATTAATTGCAAACAGTCAGCTGCTTTAGAATATATCAAAACCATTTTTTTAACTTTTAAACTATATGGTTTAATGAAGAAAAGGAGTACACATCAACAAGTTATTTGGTACTTGAAAAAAAACACAGAGTGAGGATTCTGCTTCCTTAAGGCTCAGGTTGATGTCCACAGTGATGGCTAGATGATGTCCCACGTGTGATTTTTGTTACGCATTAATTTTAAACGTCGTGTCATGGGAAAGAGTAAGAAGAACAAAATTAATAAATCAGAAAAACAAGCGGGTAAAGCTGGACAGCACCCGAGGTAAGATACAGAAGCTACTGTGTAATACAAAAAACGGTTGTTAAGCTAGCTAGCAACTTCAGCTAGTTGGCATTAGCTCTGTAAGTAAGAGGCGAGTCACCAAAATGATTTGTTGAAACCGTTGTACATACGCGAGGATATGTGTCTGCAATCAAATGCCTTCCTTTATTATCCTGCATCTTTTCTGTATCGTAATATCTCAGCAAAAATAAGTTCAAAGAAGATGGCAAACCCAAGAGAGCAACACAAGAGGACCACATTCAACACATCCCATTCAGACTTAGAGAGATAATGAAGAGCAAGAACAGAATGAAAAAAGGATCTGTTGCAAAAAAGCTCAAAAAGGGTGAGTAAAGATGGTTTCCACATGGCTTTTTTTTTTTAAAGAGTGAAATACTTTGTTATAGCTAGTTTATATTATTTTGACTTTGTCTATAACTAGTGAAAAATCTACTGTGATTCTATATTTACAGACATTTCCCCTCATTCTAAAGCAGAGGATACCCCGGATGGAGACATACCCGTCCCACATTTTAAGAGGGGGAAGCAGGAAAGTGAGAAAGCATATCTTCGGCGCATGGAGAACGAGACAAACCACGTCCTCTTCCTCACCAAGAACCAAGTGGACAGAAAGCCTGAACTAAATGCTGACAAACAGGAGAGGTCTGCAGACCAGGGCAAGTCTGACAAGAAGAAGGAGTGAGTATGTCGTGGTTTGTAAATAGCTAAGCCCAAAATTTAATTATTAATGAGTCGCTGAATCTACCATTGAGGAAAGGATTTATTCTCCCGATATCCACATCAGTCTGCATTGTATTAAAATGAACATGTATGCTACATCACACACATCAGCCATCTCTTTGTGACTTGAGGAGTTAGATCCGAATGCAGCAAAGTGCATTCATATTTCTAGAAATCTAAAGTAGAGCTGTCCACTTTGGATTTGGGTCCATAATTTGCATGGTAATGCATGTGAAACTGGTCTCTCTCCGCTTAATTGTTGATTGTTTAAGTATTTAGGTAAAGTTCCTTCCATGAAACTTTTAACCTTTATTTGAAGTACATTTTTCAAAATTTTCTTTTATACTGTTGAATGGAAAAATTATTTCTTTCCACTTGCTTTTGGTTCGTGTTAATTGTTTTTTGTCTTACTACAGGTATGATAAAATGAGACTGAACAGGCTGCAGCTGAAAAAGCTCCACAGACAAGAGGCCAAATTAGAGAAAGAAATGTTTGTAGGTGAGAAACAAATGTCTTTTGTTTTTTTCTAGAACTAGTAGCCAGTTTCAAAGAAGTTCAGCTGAAGGGTGCATTGGCCAGCATTGTGATGGATTTGATCATCTTTACATCTCTGTATGTTCTCTTTGTTTAGGCCCACCGAGTGCTGCTTTAAAGAATTATGTCTCTGAGCCTTTCAGTAATTTACATGCTATCAGTTTGAGAATAATATATATCTCTATATCTATATAGATATATTATATATATCTATCTAATATAGGCTAGTGAAAGTCACTTTGCAGACTACACAGGCTCTTTTTGAATTGCTGTTTTAGTTTTTTGCTTTTTAGACAACTCGTCATTATTGGATAACCCAAATCCCCATCACTGTTCTAAAAGATGATAATATGTCACATACTCTTATTTCTGTCTTGTTGGGCTGCCTCAAAGTGTGTTTGATAAAGGCAGCTAAACATGCCTAAGTTCAGTAATTTTACATATACGTAAATGATTGTTTTTGATTTGTAGATCATGTTCCCTTTGGTGAAGTTGCATTGGCCCCACCATCACTGAGCAGCAAACCAAAGAAGGCTCTGGTCAAATCTCAGGTAACCCTCCTATGCAGTGACTACCTGTTGCCTTACCATACGTGATGCTCGAGAAGGCGATTAATTGTGCTATTTTGCTTCTAACTCTTCTATACAGAAGCCATCAAAGGAGCTACTTCTCAACTCTCTGCTTGGCCACACCGTAGCCTCCACAGCCAAGCCCTCCATGGCCAGACAGAGACTCATGGAGGAGGAGAGGCAGCGAGCAGTGGAGGCCTACCGTCAGCTGAAGAAACAGAAACAGCAGCAACATGAAGCCAGGACTGCAAGACGGGGAAAACCCATGGACTTTGATTGATCTCACAAGATCTCACTCAATCGAAAGACATCTGATGGCTCAACTACATTCACTATTAACAGTGACTAACAGTTAACCTCCAGACCAATTCTGAAGCTGATGTCTCGGGTGGGAAGATTGCCACAGTTATGATTACTTTCAAGGGAAAATGCAGGTTTTTCCATCCATAGGCCCCCATATGTCATGAGTACTAAAAACATTCTCCTTTCACCTTCATGACCACATTTATTTTTAAATATGACACAGCGAAAGTGTCTTGTAAAGGGACAGATTTGTTTAACTACTGCATAACATGCACACAGGGAGCCTTTGTCGGATTCTCACTGTTGTCATGCTGGATGTTTTGCATGTTCAGGTAAACACAGAGGCACCATCTGTGAAAAGTGGATCATAAAATTTTGAAGTTTCTTTCCAGTGAAGGCGGTACTTTTCTGGTTCCGAGGTCCCACTAGATGGCAGTCACCCCGTTGAAAGCCGGTTTCATACTGTTTGTATGGAGCTGACAGAACAGGTAAAGGTGTAGCACTGGTTGAACATCACACAGTGTTATGTCAATGCATCTTTAGCTCATTTGTATAGTCTTTGATATGGTCTCGGTTTGTATTCAATGAGTGGAAAGGATTACATTTTATCAAATGATTAGATATAAGGTTAGAAACACAGATTTATTCCACTCGTCCTCTATCAGCAGAGGGGATTCTCATCATTTTTTTTCTTTGGATAAATAAAAGTCTCCACAATTTTCCTTCACAAGCTGAGATTCTATTAGTTGTTTTTCTTTTGTTTTTAGTTTTATGGCTCAAATATTTTATGATCATGTGGCTTGTTTTCCAAGCTGTTTGAACCTCAATAATGAGAATATTATTATTAATAATAATTACAATTAACATTGATATATTTGACAAGTAAAGTACGCACTGATGTTGTTTTCCTCTCTGAGAACCTAAGTGT
The DNA here is from genome assembly GCF_027942865.1 of Odontesthes bonariensis. Taxonomy (NCBI): domain Eukaryota; kingdom Metazoa; phylum Chordata; class Actinopteri; order Atheriniformes; family Atherinopsidae; genus Odontesthes; species Odontesthes bonariensis. The sequence goes on from NC_134526.1 coordinate 14,117,133, forward strand.
TGTAATAACTAAGTCACTTTAGCCTTTCCAAATGCCGACCTCCTATGTGAGCCTGGTACAACAGGCATTTGCATTTATAATCCTTTAAAGGAATTCTCATGAACACGACCTTTGTCTAAATACTGGCCTGGATGCAAATTCAGATGTGTTGTTTGACTTAGTGATCATTTATATCACCTTAGGTCTGAAAACAAACACTGTCTTGAAATTATTACAGACGTGATCAGCCGATTTAAAATTTCCAAATAGTGTTACCATTTTATTCTAAATATCTTTTGTCCGGTCTGCAGGTTGAGTCTGTTTAATAAGTTGGCTGGTTTTTTTTTTATCCGTTTGTCCACTGAGTGTTGTCACGGTGACAAAAAAACGTACTAAGTGGGGACAGCTGCTCGTGATTGGAAGGGCTGACTCCCAAGAGCAGAGCACATCCACCACCGGTCATGTGTGCAAGACAGCTACTTATGTTATCAACGGTTTTACTGTTGCTGCCTGTACTGTTTTGGATTTCAGCTCTTGTAAGTAACCAGGCATTAACATCCAATACACCCAAAACCTTGCTGGCACTGTTTAATGCATTTATAGAGTGAACTCTCACCAGTTGCTCCTGTATAAGATGGGTAATGTCTAGATAAAGCTCCTCTTAGACACCCTGCAATGTTGTCCATCGACTGAAAGTCAAGAGAGCAACTTGAGAAGAGGTAGTTTCTTTTGAAACTCAAAGAAAACTATAACTCATTTCTGAATGCCTACACACTTTTTTCCAATTTTGGAATTGATAGACAACTGTTTACTGCTTTTGCACATGACTTGCTGACGTTTGAATCATCTCTTGGATCAAGGGGCGCATTCGACAATACACCCAGACATTTCCACCTATGTTCTCTTTTGCAATTCTGCATGCTTTCCAGTTCATGATCCATATCTCTTCCAAGCAAGTGCTCATGATTGCTGACAATACAAGCTGGTGGGAGTAATTGGTCGAGAGCCGATTCATCATGCTGCTAGGCAGCCACAGCTCCCTGTGAAGTGTATGCATGTGTGCCTGAGAGTGAGAAAAACTAATTATACATAAACAATTGTACTTGTCCCTACAGAGAAAGTGTACAACTCATTCTTAGTCAAAGCAGTTGTAAATGCTTATTTTCTTAAAGCATTTTTTAAACATAGCAACAGACCAAATGTGAATACATTACTGTCCATTTAGTGGTTCTAAGAATATTACAGCCTTATATTCATTACATTGAAAGCACATTAGTCGGAGTTACTCAAAGATTTTATCATTTAAGTATGGCATAATCGCCGATATGAATCTTAAGGCCATCGAAAATAGGTACCTTCCTTGCTGCAGTGTAAAACCCCTCACCACAATGTGACAGCGAGTCTCGGCTTGTGGTGCCAGGTCAGATTTATCTGAGCAACATGTAAATATCTGCACTGGCAGTAATTTCCTCATCCTGTATTCCCGGTCCCCTTTGAGCTGTTGCCTTTACCAGTGAACAAAATCAGCTTGCTCACAGGATTTAAGTTAACTTTATAGGTTTAATAACTTAGAATTGCCACCTTTATGTTAAATGGCTTTTTAAGAATCCAAAGCTCTACATAATCATGGCCTTCAGAGGTCAAAAAAGCAGTGTCACGTGAACATAGTATGTTAGGGAGTAGTGAACAGAGCAACAAACTGCAGGCCACAGATTTATGACAAGAAAAATGGTATTGGTTGTATATATCTGAACTTTTAGTAAATTACAAACATCACAGCAAACAACTTAAGTCTTCAAACACTCTGCATTACACTCTGAGCTCTCTCAGCCGACTTAAAGTGTATGTTGATGGTGGAGAAACCTAATTTCTAATCCTAACATTTTACTTATTGCTCCACTTTAGATTTTCAAAGAAGTCAGAACAAAAAGGGCACTGTTTTAGCAAGTAGGTAAAGTCATTACCTAAGCCTGTGAAGCAACAAGTGATCACAGGTTGTTTATGTTATACAGTAGATGTTAGAAAGAGCTGGTTTTAATCAAACAGAAATAGAAAAGCTGAGTAACAACTTTTGTTTCATGAAAGTCTTCGGTGTTATCGGAGCCTTACTAATAACCTTACTTGTTACACTTGGCCTTTAATAAGTGTAAGAAAAGCTCTGTGAGAGAAGTTGTAAATAGTATTGCTGGAGAGTTATAACTTGATTTGAAGGAAGAAAGGGGATTGATTATGTATAGTACAGGAAGTGTTGTAACAAAACCCATGGTGGAGATTTATTTCATAGCTGTATCACACAGTTGTGTTGGTGACAGATTGCCAACCTATGACAGTCCTTAAGATGCTAACGACTCCAGTGAACGAGACAGGGAGCTTCTGCCACTTCCTGGGTTCAAAGATGGGACTGACGCTCTGGGAATCATCCTGCTTTGGTCCATCTGTGGAAAGACGCACAGAAGTGACGGCTGTAGATGTGATGAAGCTAAAGACATGTTTTGTACCATAAAATAATGTTAACACACTCACCATTGTCAGACCTTTGGCAATTAAGGCAAGTTCGGTTGGCTGGTATACACAACTTCGTAGCTGACCATTATAAGCTCCATATATAGATGCAGGCTTTGTGGGTTCTGGTTAACACAAGGTAAAGGTGAAATGAAAGAATGGTGTTTGGTCAGATATACACTAACACAGAAACAACACACTTTTAACACCTTTGGATACTTGGAAAACAGTCCTTCAAGCCATATATTCTGTAGCTGATATAATCATAAAGTCAAACTCGTGAGACAAGCTGGATTTCTTAAAACTTTAAGCTAGAGTATGACAAACAGCAAATATTTGATATTTGTGCTTGTTTGTCCAAAACGGAAATATCAATGCATTTGATGCAAAAGCAATAATAGGGAGTACCCCGATTATAAAACAAATAGCCCCTTCTTTTGGCTACGTTGTTGCACATGATCATGTCATAAAGGTAACCTATGCTTGGTAAAAACTATTGCCAATAGACTGAAAAAAATAACAATCGATCAACAATAGTTTATTATGTTAAATATCGTACCTGTTGGGGGCTCATCCATAGAGAATGCTTTATTCTCCATGTACATATTCTGTTGTGTAGGCTCTGGCTCCTTCAGGATGGTGTCGTACACCATGCTCCTTGCAGGATAAACATTCTCCCCATCATTGGGCTGCTCTTGGTCTGGGTCCTCTTGTGTCAGTAAGCAAATTTCTGGAATTGTGTAGAAGAAGAGGAATACCCAGGCATTTGACACAACGGCCACAGCTAGAGTAGGATCGTCCCAACTCGGAGTCCCAGCCACTCGGTTTCCGTAGGTGTACATGACAATCCAAGCTACCCAGATAGTTAAGGTAAAGAGCCCTGTCACCAAGATGAAAGCTCCATCTCGGCGCCACTGCTTTTGCTTGTGCGTTAGTGAGGGAAAAGGTATCACCACAACAGCTAGCACCAGAACCATTACATAGATGAGAGCCAGAACAAAGTCCTGGTTAGCAATGCTGCAGGAAAGGTCAGGTAAAATGACTCCTATGGGTGGACTCCTGATAGTAATGACAAGCCACTCTGTGTTGATGATTACCTCGACGAGCCAGAGACCAAGAGCTCCCAGCCATAACATCCAGCTCCTTGGCCCACGGCCTCTCCGTTGAAGCAGGGCAAGCCATAGCCCATGCATCACCAAGCAGGCCAGGCAGCCAGAGAACAGCACTCCAAACAGGAAACTCCGAGCAGCACAGCTTGTGGAGTACTGGCCCACAACAAAGGCAAAAGTAAGTCCAAAGAGCCCCAATGTGAAGACTAAAATGCTGGCCTGTAGAGCCACCATGCCTTTTCTCTTCTTGTCCGTCACAAAAGGTAAGGAGGCCATGAGAATCAAAAACAGGACAATGGAAGTCACCACACCAGTAGCGGCAACAGCCTCCACCACAACCCCCCACAGTATGGTCAGGTCACACAGGTTGTAATATATGGAGCTGATGGTGGAACCACATCCTTTCGGAGCAAGAGTTGGATCCATTGCTTCACTGCAGATTTTTTCTTTGAACGCTGCAACACAAATATCCTGATCACTTAAACATGCATGCAAATTCTCAAGATGCAAACTTTATTTGCGTCCCTGATTATTAAAATGGACACTTAAAGACAAATGACTGACTTTACAAGCATCTGAAGGCTAAACATAATTCTATACACCACTATTGTGTCATAATGCACTAAAAAGCCAGAATATGCACATACTGTACCAACCCAGTGAAATCTTAGTGTCATAGTTAGTGTCTATTAACATAAATCCAATGACGTCTCTGAAGAATCTAGAAAATACACAATGTTTCCCAAAGGCTTTAATTAGGCTGTAAGCTGGAGGCATTCTACAATTACTTTTACTTACAGCTACCTTCTTATTAGAATATTTTTAAGCATGTTAATCCTATTTCATCCAACATTCTTTCCCAAGCACCTTCATTCTGCATTCATAGGCCTACAGTTTTATTGTTGAATTGGTTCACATATAACGCTTTAAACCCAATTATTGTTCGGTACCACAGCACACCGAGAGTATGTACAGTGGAAACCTCGTGTTTATGAGTTTTTTGTTTGTTTTATCGCAAAAAAAAGTGATAACATTACGACGTTATGTCGACATCGGATACGTATTGTCCAGCATTAAGCATGCTGTATGGAGTGTTTCCGAGCTTTGTAACAATGTTTACAGATGAGAAAAAAAAACTCACTTCTAAATTCTGTTCATAGAAATACTTCAGGAAAACACTTTAACAGATGAAAAGGTTACATTTCAATTAAACAATGGCATTATAACACTTATAGAGTGTAACTCAAAGCCTTCCAACTCTTACCAGGACTGACAGTGAGAGCAACTGGCCGCCTCTCCAACAGGTGCTTCAGGTAGATTCACTCCCGTGAGAGAAACTTTTGAGAACAAACTTGTTTGTACCGAAGTCTATAGTTGTCCTTTTAAGGTCCACATTCACCTAGGGTTCGAAATGTTTCGGTGAGTTAAAGCTTTCTTTTACTTGGTTTTCCGGGCGGGATTAAAAACTCCGCTCGATCCATCCGCCACTCCTCCTCAATTATACATCCATCTCATAATTGACTCACCGCCTGTGCCGTTAAAGTAGCGGAAAACGTTTAATATTAGTAGTCTATGTTCTGTAAATGTAGGCCTGCGCCTAATACTTTGTCTCAATGCTGCATTTCACCTACTCTTACCAGCCACTGTGGCTTCTGCAGCTTTGAATATTCGGTGAGATTAGCGCTCGGCCTACTTTTTTGTCTGAGAGAGTTTACAGCAAACAATGGGACCACTCACCTCTCATGAAATATATTTGCACTTGCATGCAGGTTTAAGCCTATGAATTGAAATGGGACTTTTTGGACATTCGAGAGTTTTCTACTGATTTGATTTGGTCTTTGATGTGTGTTTTCAGAAATAATTTGTTGCTTATTTCTTAGTCTACGGGGGTAATTACGTTTTAATACCATTAAGTGCTCCCTTAAGAACTAAATAGGCTATAAACATCAAGTGTCTGTAATCTAATCACTGTTGCCGCCACCTTGCCAAAGAATATGTACATCACAACCATCATCAATCAGAGGGGGATGTGTGTTAGAGCAGAGCCACCTGGTGGAAATATTATTATTCTGTTTGTTTGTTTTTCCTCAGTGGAACACAGTCAAATTGGATTACACAACAAAATAGATATTTGTATTGATTTGTTTTACAGCAGGCCATTTATCAATAGATATTTCCAAATCTGAAAACTGCTGCAAAAAATATTACACTCAAACTCGTTTTTTTCTGATTTGTCTCTCAATAAAGTCACCTTTAGCCCTCCTTTTCTAACAATTTCTGTAACATTGATAGTTTTAACCCAGAAATGTTGTACATGTTGTTGTAGCAATACAATTGCTGAGTGGAATTTGCGAGTGAGTCTTTGATATTCAAAGACGCTATTGTCTCCACAGTTGGTTTGCGCAGAAATAATTCACTCTTGGACATAACAGAATTTTGCATTTCTGCATATTTCATACCGTTTTTTATTACAAGCATCTGAACATTTGACAAAAGTATTTAGTCAAAAGCCATGTATGTTTTGGAGTTCAGGTCAACTGATGCATTCCCTCAGGGCTCAGCACTACAGAAAGCTCATCCAGCATAACTCTGGCACTCAGCCCGTACTTAACGTGCTGTTTATACTGCATGATGGGGCCCCCTGTGGTGCATTGATCCCTCAATGGATCTCATCCGGAGGCGTGGTCTAAAAAATCCAGCAGCTTGTCAATCACTTCCCTTGCATTATGGTCTTGTTAGATTCCTATTAGGTGGGTAAATCAAAGAAGAAAGCAATATGACCTAAATGACTGATTTGTCCTGTTCAGATGTGGGGAGACAGTTTTGGATAAGTCTCATCGTTTGTATCTGCATTGCCACAGAAATGTTATTTATGTGCATCTAAAATTAAGACAGCCTGAGGATACTACCAAATATGATTTTGTGCCTTGTCTGTGTTGTCTGGTCCAGTTTGTTGCAGCCAGATTTATCAGGGCACCTCAGCAGCACTGCTCTCTTTTGAGAAGATGCCGGGTTATTCATAGCAGTAGCTCAGGTTGGGGTCTCGAAGGACATTTCTTCTCCTGCATTTCTACTGCAGGCTGGCAGCCCTCAGGGTTTTGCCACAACCTAAATCTCCCTGAAAATATATCTCTTGCCTCTTTCAAAGTAGGTAGATTGTATCATGTATCAGGTTGCTGCATGTTAGTATAAGAACAGTATAGTCAGTGAGTTGATGGCACAGTTAGATGCATTGATAAAAAAAAAAAAAAAGATATCTGATCCATGCCTTTAACCTATCATAAAGATTTTAACAGGAATCTCATAATTGAATCGTGTATCTCTGAATGACAGATCAATGAAGTTTGTGGTGATTGGAGGTTAATTCAACAGATATTGTAAACATCTTTTTGAGCTCTGAGACCATGACCTGAGGCATTATGTATTGTTGTCAAGGCTATTCATACTGTAACATACTTTTTATGCAGTCCACTTCCGACATGGTACTCCAAAATGTAGGATCTTCTTACTGTACAGCTTACTTTGAATCGTCATAGGGTTTTAATGATTGTTATACTCTGGAGTTAAGTGTGTTCCTTACAACCATTAACTCCATATCCAGCTGCAGTTTGTATTGCACACATTCATTTAGTCGTCCAAACTCTGCATGGTTTGTGATATAAAAGTGTACTTAAGAAAAGATTTCATAACGTCCATAATGATGCAGAAGTCTCAAAAGTCTAGTGTTTTAAGTGAATATTAAATAAAAAATGTGTTTTAATGTCATCAAATTCTGTAAAACTTCATAAATGCTTGATGTGCACGTAAGTTTGATGGACAAGGCTAGCCTCAAATTGATGAGAGAGCCCAGAACCAATTAAATTATCCTCACATTAGTGAGATTAACATGCCATCTGTGAACTTTGACTGACTGCAGTTGGTCACAAATGTAAAGCCCTAATTACTTTTGGCTCATAGTCTCCATGGCAACTGTTGTAATTACCTGACTAATTAAGGCACTGATCATGTTTAACTTATGCATCATACTCAAAGTTCTTTGGTGGCCCAGAGATCTGCAGCATTTTGAGTGCCATTAAAATGGAAAAGTGTGTTATTATTGATTCTTGGTAGCATCAAACCCCCACTGACTTTTAAACTGAAAAACATTTAGCTGAGTCCTTGGCTGGCCCAGTGCCACTGATCAATGCCATGTAACATCGAAAGAGAGAAATTCAAAATCAAAGCTGTCGCTATAGCAACGCCCCTGCCAGATTCCACCAATCAATGGAGTCCGTGGGGTTGTGAGATGCGCCAGGGAAAGGCCAGCGTCCTACATAAAGAGTCCAGGACAGGGAGCCGGGCAGCACACAGGGCAGCACACCTTTCTGCTTGCAAACGATCAGAAGAGGAGTGGCACTGAGAGAGGAACACAGAGGGAGAGGACAAAGGAAGAGAAGCAGTGAAAAATTGAGAAGATATGGTACGCTCATGTCAACACGAGATTCTTGCCTGGCTCTCTGTGGGCATCCTGCTTCCCTTTATCCACTTCCATTCTGTCACAGTTAGCGGAGGTAAGATAATAAATGCTATCAGCTACTTTTTTGCTTCTAAAAAGTCTACTCATTTTATTTATTTATTATTTTATCTTATGTTGTTGGGGGAAGATGTATTGTTCTATTTCAATCCAGCCTCCCCCATACCGTTAGTTGTAGAGCAGGAATGTGTGGCTCGTGCCGAACCTCAGGGCAAGAGATGGATATTTATTTATTCTACTCATCATGTTCTCATCTGTTTGTTTGGGTTCAGGGAAAGACAAGCAAGTCCATTTGTCACCCAGCTTTGTGCCATCTCAGTAATACTGTACAAGTGCAGAGGGAAACCTTATCTTGAAAAGAAGACCTGAGTGAAGCTTTCAAAGACCACATTACACTGTTGTCAGATAATTTTTTTTAATACAGACTCATCAAATCCAAGATATTTAGGAATGTATATGAATGTTTTATTCAATGTTTCCAGCTCCTCTCAGCTGGAGTGGAAGAGACAATGGAACATTCCGTATTGTAGTTTGTGTGTGTGCATAGTGTGTAAGTGTTCATATGTCTGCTATAAATTGAATTCCTCAGATTTTTTTTTGTCCTCATAATGTAAAACAATGATTAATTATGTAACATACAGACTATACTGTATCCCCCAAAATGAGTTTGGTGATTTTTCAACTAGGCACACTGTCGGAAACATCTGCCGTACACGTCCTAACACACTGCTATTCTCCGCTGGCTAGCTAATTGGAGAAACATTACTTTGAAGTGAGGGCACTTGATTGTGGTGGAGAAATGAAGACTGTGAGCCGTCCCGTGGAGCCAAGTGTGCTCCCTCTGTGTCTCATTAAACCCTCAATAGCAGACCAACAAGGCTGCTGATGGCTGTGGAAGAGCAGAATGGAAACAGCGACTTTCTGTGTTGAGTCTTTCATGTGGGATTCTCCAGTATGTGCCACTTGTACTTATGCTCAAGAGGGCACATAGAAGCAACCATCTGCAATGGTAGTGCAAACTCAGGATTCTTTTCTGTGCACCTGGCAATCTGAGGTTTTCTGAGTCAGCCACCTGGTTTGCTGCTCTCCTTTTCTATCAATTGAGAGCAGAAGAAGAGAAAAGAAATGCAAGTCTGCTTTTCCCTTAGGCACAGGCTATCAGATGTGGTTTTGTTGAAGGGTTCAGATGTGCTTTTCCAGTTCTCGCTGTGTCAAATATGATTTCAGCAGAAGAAAAAAAAATGCAAATGAAAAATCCTGCTATAGGATCTCTAAAAGCAGGTAACAGTTATGAAAGCTAAACAAATGTGAGGGACTATGTGAATTCAGAGGTGAATTAATAGAGTCTATCAATTTTTGCACAAAATTTCTTGTACGATTATTTTTCTGAGACAAATATCATAATTGTTTCCACAGCTCCACTGAAGCAGGAGGCAGCACTGGACAATGGTGCCACAGTGCTGAATCACTCCATGAGTTTGGTTCAGCGTATGGAGACCCTGTTGTCCATGGGTAACAGTAGTGATGTCACTTTGCGGGTGCAGACCATCAACACAGACGAGGTGAAGGTGATCCAAGCCCACAGCTTGGTTCTCACCCTACAAAGTGACGTATTTGAGGAAATGCTGCTTAACCGCAACAACAGTGCTCTGGTTTTAACAGAGACCCCTCACTGTGCAGCTGTCTTTGATAAATTTGTCAGGTGAGTTAATTTGTTACTTAACACTAAACTTCTCAAGAAGCTGTGGAGCTATTTGCAGATGCAGTTATATAAAAATCTGTAGCTCTGCACTCACCATTTTACTTCTTTCCTTTCTATTTGGAGAAGTGGACTTATCCATCTATAAAATATTCTAAAATTACACCTGCTGTGTGAGGCACACAGTCAGAGTGTGTGATTTTTTTGGTTGTTTTTTTGTGTCAGTGACTCAGATGTGAAGTAAAAAAAAATCTCATAATATGATACGCCTCCTTTTCCTTCTAACAGTGCTTTCAAAAATATCTTTTGCAGATACCTGTATTGTGGTGACATCTCAGTACGGCTAGATCAGGCTATATCTCTACATAAGCTTGCCAGCAAGTACCACGTGTGGGGCTTGCAGCAAGGTCTGACCCAATATATGACTCAGCATCTTTCCAGTGATTCACCCACAGGCCATGTGGTTAGTTGGTACAACTATGCACTACAAATTGGGGACACGACCCTGCGGGACTGCTGTCTGCAGTACCTCTCCTGGAACCTGTCCTCTGTGCTGCAGAGCGGAGAATGGGTCTCCATCAGCGAAGACCTGCTCCTCTCCTTGCTCCAGCGTTCGGACCTCATTCTACAAAGTGAGCTCGAGCTCTATGAGGCCCTGGAGGGCTGGATTAACCAGAACCAGCCTGTCAGCATGACAGTGGAGAGTGCCCTAAGGGCTGTTCGATATGGCATGATCCCCCCTCAGCATCTCTTCCGCCTTCAGAAGCAATCACCCCTCATGGTGAAGTATTATGAGTCAATCCGTGATCTCCTCTATCTAGCTTTCCAGTTTCACTCTGCCTCGCCTATTCAACTGGCCAAGTACTTTGATGTCAACTGCAGTATTTTCACTCCCCGCAACTACCTGTCTTCCTCCTGGGGTTCTCCGTGGATCATCAATAACCCCACACGTGATGACCGCAGTTTCAGCTTCCAGACCCAGCTTGGGCCCAGTGGCCATGACTCCAGCAAGAGAGTGACATGGAATGCCTTGTTCTCCCCTCGCTGGATCCCACTCAGTGCCAGGTCCACTTACACTGAACTGGGTGCCATGCAGCCCACTCGCACAGAGGGAGGTAGACCTCGCATCATTGTAACACCAGCGACCTCGAGCCCAGATTTTGCTGGTGTAAGCTTCCAGAAAACGGTAATTGTGATGGCAAGACAGCAAGGAAAAGTGGTTGTACGCCATGTCTACAACTTCCACCAAAGTACAGAGGAGGCTGGGGATTTCTTAGTGGATGCTGACCTTCAGCGCCGTGTATCAGAGTATCTAATTGACAGCTCACTCTATCTGCACATCGTAATCAAACCTCTCTACCATACCCTTCTTGTTGCCAGGAAGTAAAAGCAGGAGATTGCTTCAACTTCACTAATTGGTTATCCAACCACACAATTCCATGCACATATTCCAAAGTACACTCATATCACAGCACATGTGTGTGTGTGTGTGTGTCAGGTCTGTGATATGGTCATCGGTTTGTGCATTTTTATGTCTTCCAGCTGTTAAGCAAGGTGGTATCTGTAAAAAGTAAATAAAATGAAAATAACATGACAGCTCAGCACTGTTATCATGACATTAATGGTATTTTTTAATATTACATGTGTACTAAGAGTGTACTAAATACTTGAGTTTACTGTGTTTGTTCAGGTATTTTATAGTTTAGTTGTTATTATATTTTATTTATAAATCTATATAATGGTTAATGTTATTTGAATAGGTGCCATATTTGCTTTACTTTGCATTTGCTTTAAATTTAATTGTATTGCAATTACATTTTTCCATCCAGCAGTCAAATATAGATTATTAGTTTATGGCATTTATACCCTGTGACATACACACTTTGTAATCTTGCATATAAAAATATATAAAAGTGTATCTCATTATTTTGCGTTACTTCGTATAATATGATTGTGTTGCAAGACTTTGCAATTGTAGGCTATTTGCAGCCCCCCACATTTTGCTTTTACTCTTCCTTAGTGTATTTTTTCTCTTTTATCTTTCTTTTTGGAAATGCATTTTATCTAACCTTTATTTAAACTCACTAGGTGATTCTACAAAATCAAATTAAGTATAAGAATAAAGTATGATAAAATACGGTAGGATACAGGAAAAAAATGTCAGAGGTGACCTGTAAAATATTTACAAAATAAACTTTGATAGTGCAAAAACAAATGTGTGACGGCACGTGAGTGCTATTTTTCTTGTCTTACAGTAAGCTTTCTTTGTTTGCAGTGAAATTGCTCACACGACGGAAACTACATCTCCAATAAGGCTTAGCGAGGCAGGAAATACATCATCACGTCGCTGGAACCTTCAGCTGTCAGACTTTGACCACCCCAGTGCAGGTTTTGTTAGCAAACTAAAGCGAACTGTTTAGCCTTACTTAAAGTTGTGCATTCATCTTCTGGTCGATTTTTGAGCGCGTGAGCTGGTTATTGGTGAACTAAGGCTGCACGAGGACACACTACTTGATTTTAATCGCTGCTAGATCTTGCACCGCAAGCCAGCGATCCTGAGCGGGTTGTAAGGGTAGATGCAGGGAGGGAGGGAGTAAAAAAAGGCAAAAGTCTTTGTGCTTCCCTTCCCCCTCATCAAAGCAAAGGGGAAATGTCTCTATCCAAAGGAGGTAAGTATCTTTTCATCCATTTTCTTTAAAAAAAAAATCGTGCATATATTGTTATTACCGAGATGCAATGTGAGTGGAAGTAATTTAGCTAGCTTTGTGTAAGAAATGTAACCTTGCCAGGTGGAAACCTGCACGTATGGGAAGAGGAAAACGAAGCTAGCCAGCATGCCTTCCCTGCTTTTTATGAGAACACAAAGTCTGTAGACAACCTGATACACAACTTATTCATCACAGACCCACCTGTGTTGTGCTTTATTGATAGTTTTTATTAATATTTGAGCTAAAAGAGTGCACTCACAGCGCCTCGTTTTAGGTTCCCGTCTAGAGGTTAGCTAACATCATTCTCACGACAATAAAAGACTTTTGCCAAGCTGTAATTATCAACCAACTTGCCCTCCGCTGAAAACCTCTGCGCTGAGTTTAGTTTATGCCTCACGATAAAGTAAAGCACATTGGGACCACAGGTGTTTGGCTGCTATTGCTGCGCACAGTGTTAGCACAAACGTATTTTTAGCCCCATGTTCATTAAAAGGCAACAGTTTCCACGGCGGAAATTTCTTCATTTTTGAAACGGGCGGCAATGATAAGGAACCGCGCCACTATCTCAAACACACACTTGGCTACCAGATTGTTCTGTATAATTACTTTACGCTGCCGAATAAAATGCACTTCTTGGAAAAAAAATCAAGGTTCTTCCTCTGCGTCACACGCACATGATGATGATGATGTCAATTTACATTTCAAGTTCACCGGTTGTGCAGTTACACAATCATTAGCGTTACCATGGTCGAGAGTACACGCTGTTTTGAGAGGGCTGTGTAGGTTGGCTGGATGCTGCTCGGGCAATCTTTGGCCTACATTGGCATGTTTTGACTTGTTGCACCAATACCAAGTGCAGCCGCCCTTTGTTGACAATGCACTGGCTGCAAGCAGGTATTCTAGCTGCTACACTAGTTATTTACTGCTGTTATCATAAAGCACAAATTACGTTTTAGGTGGGTTTTTTTTTTTGTGTACTTTTTCTTTGGCCACCATAGGCCCATGTGCTTTGCAGTGCTGATCATTGCATTGCTAAACATGTTTGGAGATTGGGTTCTCCCTAACAGGGCTGATAGGGTGGTGTGGAAGATTATCTGTGCATGAGTCATCATTGTCTGTATATGGACCTTTTCTAAGGCTGGTGCTTCCTGATGGTGACTCGCCACACAGCTATTGACACTTTGATCCCATGCACAATCCAGAAATTCTTGTTCACATTACGTATGTATTGCCGGGCTGCTGGGAATTTTCCACTAAACATTTTCCCCTCACCGAGAATTTATGCATTTCTTGCATGATTAATAAACTTGTTTCCCTGTAAGGGGAAAAGAAAACGTCTGCCCTGTGTCTGTTATGACCCGTTGTTTCTTTTACTGACAATTGAATTCCAGCTCAGCGAAGCTACTCTGCATAGCCTAACCCTTTCCGAAGCAAATTTTCACTACACTGATCTTTTCTTTGAAAATGGTTATCTGCTGTCATGTATTTTTCCTGTGCTGCTTTGATAAACTTTGACTGCAGTTGTGGCTGATGTCATGGCTCTATTGTGTTCTATGAGGCTCGTTTTGAAGACGAGGGAGATTCTGCAGCAGAAAGCTGCTGGAAGGCTGGCCTCTGTTTGCCCTAACAGGGACAGCAAGTGAGCCAAGTGAAGTGACATCATATTTCCCAAAGGGTACTGACAGTTGTTGTGTTTTAAGCGGATGTGTCCAGTCTAACTGGCTGTGAGTCATATCCCAGTTAACAGGGTCCCTGCACACACCAAGCACTGGGACTGCTAGCTGACAGAAGATAGTATTTCGAGGCCATTGATACTTTACATCACAGAAGCAGTAACTCAGGCTTTAGTGAAACTATGAGTGACTGCATGCACATAGTATACTTTTGGTATTTCCTCTGTAAAAGAAAAAGAACAAACATGAAATTTATTGCAGTGCTGCACTTCCATTTGCCTGCTGCCATAACGTTGCAGCATGCCATAAGGCTGTCTATTTGTCAGGTCATCAGAAGTTTTTGAGTGCGCTTGCTTTATCCCACACGGTGGAAATGCAAAATCTATTTTTGCCTGAGCATGTGTGAGTAAATCACACTCAATCTCTCCCTACCACATGAGACTACCCTCGTCAGTCCAGACACTGTTGGCTTATTTTAGGCTTGCAACACAAAAAGGATGTGTCTACGTTTCATTGGTAGACTGCAGTTTCTAAAATCTTTGTAAAAGTTCACTTCCCTTCCAGCTAACTCTGACGAGGAGGGGTTTACCCATATCAAACTTGCTCCGTAGTTGAGGGGTGTTACTCACTTGGTGGCAAATGCAAACGGAAAGTTATGATGACGGTTAAAATCCTAGTTTTAAAACAAATTGGTCAAAGCGAAAGTGACCTGTGTCTTGCCTGCACATTGAACAAACTTGTCTGAAATGTTGGAGTTGTTACATATCCTCATCGGGCTGGTATGTAGCAACTAACCAGGTCTGAACTTTTTTTTCATCATGTCCTAGTGATTGAAATTGAGGCCAAGCAGTTCCAGCACACACAGATAAAGCTCATCTAAAGTGTTCACTTTTTGCTTTCAGCCTTTCAACAAGAGCAAGCATGCATATGAGTGTGAATGCCAAAGAGAGTTGAGCCATTTTTCCTGAGTTGCTGTTCGTAGCTGTGTCATTTTGGCAGAGGCTTTCAGTGCCTTTTGGGAAGTCCCAGAGTCTGCTGGTAAACCGTGTTTATGATAGGACTGCTTTAACACAGAAAGGTTCCAGAGATGCACACTTTAGAGTACATTATTCAAGATATTATAACAATATTAAAACCTTGAAAGTCAGGATTATAAAGGGGATATGATGGCTTATATGTTAGCAATGATTATAATACTTAGAAAATAAATCATTCTCTTTCCCTCTCACCCCTGTTCCATTTTGGTCATCATACCAAGGTCGATTAGTCATTTAGGCTAGTTCATCTTCTTCTTGCAGGGCTTTGGCATTGACCACATTTAATTTCCAGACAACAGGGAAACTATAATTTCCTATCATTTGTTTCAGTTGTAACTGCAAATTTATCATGACTTTCAAAGAACTCCCAAGGGATATAAATAGATCCTATACTGGTAAGCGTATGTGATCTGAATGTGAACAGAAATCAGATTTGAAGTCAAAGTAATGGGGCAGACTGTCTCAAGTCTGTAGACGGCAAGTCTAGTGAGCAGGTTTTTGTATAATGATATAAACTAGCTTGTGGGAGCGGCTTTGTTATTCGTTGTGGATGGGTCATAGAGCTGAGATGGTAACATTTTATTTTATTTTTTATTTTTTTGTCTCAAGGGAAGAAGAAGAGCCCTGGGCTGAAGCTGCCCAAAGAAGTGTTTAGTACTCCCCCACCAGCTGCTACAGCGTAAGCCTAATTTTTCAATGGGGTTGTGAACCTGTGACAGCATCAGTAACATCAGTTAGTTTGGTTTATTTGAATAGATGTATTTTCCTTCCAATAAATTACTGCACACACACAAGAAATATAGGAAATATCCTGTCCAGCAAATAGTATTAGCAGGTTTAATATCTTGCTTATTAAATGTATATGTATATTTATAATACAAATATGTAATATATGTATTAATGTGTGTTATATATATATATATATATATATATATATATATATATATATATGAGGGAGAGAGACCCCAGATCATAAATAGTTTGCTGTGTGTTCTCAGGAAATCGAAGCAGCTTGTGAAAAAGTCCATCTTAGATATTGTCTGTTGCATAAACTCCCTTAAAACCACAATGGGTGCTTTTGTGTTATGTGAAATAAATGTAATTGCTATGACTGATAATTGTGTCATTCTAAGTGACCAGTGTTTTGATAAATTATTTACTTCTTTTTCAAATGTTGCTTTCTTCCCGCAGGCCCCCTCGAGACCTTGACTCTAAGGCTTGTGTCACGATTGGCGATCAGGTAAGGTTGTTTGTCTAAGTCACGCTCTTCTGGTTTCTGCAGTACATTATTACAACTTCTACCTTCTCTGTCCAGAACTTTGTGATAAAGGCAGATGACTTGGAGCAGATTGAAGAGCTGGGGAGGGGAGCGTATGGAGTGGTGGACAAGATGAAACATGTGCCCAGTGGTGTCATCATGGCTGTCAAGGTAGCCTGGGGTGCTCCGATTGTGT
Source organism: Odontesthes bonariensis (assembly GCF_027942865.1). Lineage (NCBI taxonomy): Eukaryota > Metazoa > Chordata > Actinopteri > Atheriniformes > Atherinopsidae > Odontesthes > Odontesthes bonariensis. Next base: position 14,133,807 of record NC_134526.1, read on the forward strand.
GACTTCCATTTCTTTAATAGCCGTATAAGTTATACGTGCATTCAGTATGTGATCTCAGCTCACAAACCTTTGGATTACATCCAGATAATGACATGAGGTGGGTGGTTCTGTGACTGATCACCATTCTGTGATGTTTGTGCGTCCAGAGGATTCGTGCCACGGTCAACACTCTGGAGCAGAAGAGGCTTCTGATGGACCTGGACATTTCTATGAGGACAGTGGACTGCTTCTACACTGTGACCTTCTATGGGGCCCTTTTTAGAGAGGTAAGACCAATATGCAGATGATCATCAAAGGAATTATTCCCACTATAGCCTTGTTCTCATGTTACTAATCATCGTCTTTCTTTTTTTAAGGGCGATGTTTGGATTTGCATGGAACTGATGGACACATCTTTGGATAAGTTCTATAAGAAGGTTATTGAGAAAGGCAAAACCATTCCCGAGGACATCTTGGGCAAGATCACAGTAGCGGTACGTCCTGTCCCCTATAATTCTATCTAAAAGCAAGATATGGACGATGTATTTTTTATTTTTTTGTTCTTTGTAAGATAAGAACAATATCAGTTTGTTGCTTGTTACTGTTGTTTATTTGTGATATTTAATTTCTAGTAGCAGAATGGTAGTAAATTTGTCCGTATTCACATATAGCCGACATGTTTCAGGCATCAATGCTCTCCCTGCTCATTCTCTTTGAAACGAGTTTTATCCTGCCAAATTGAATTCTGGGTCTGTTTCTTTGGTTTGCTAGCATAGCTTGCAAATGAAAAAAAGTGTAACTTTTTGGCACTTGGTGAGCTCAGCATTTTGCCCTCTATGTTCTCTTTTTATTCCACAGATTGTCAAGGCATTGGAGCATCTGCACAGAAACCTATCAGTGATACATAGAGGTAATTAGAAGATCAAATCATGCCAATGTACTTTTCAGCTTGCCAGTGATGCTTCCAGTATTCGGTCTCATATCTCCAATATTATTTGTCTCCAGATGTGAAGCCCTCCAATGTCCTGATCAACACTCAGGGCCAAGTGAAAATGTGTGACTTTGGCATCAGTGGCCATTTGGTGGACTCTGTGGCCAAAACAATGGATGCAGGCTGCAAGCCCTACATGGCGGTAAGTTGGAGCCGGGGAAGAGATTCCTTGCAATCTGCTATCTTAATCGTAGGGAAAGAAGGAATCAGGTGCCTAATAAGCTGTGCATCTGTCGCAGGAAAGCCACAAACTCCACAACCATTTTGATATCTCAAACATGCAAATTTGGTCTTGAGCTTTCAAGCATTTTGCCTGAATGTAGACAAAGGCTGGCCACTGTATCAAGTTGCTCCAATTTTTCACAGCCTTTTTGGGTCCAATATAAGCAGATGGAGTGAAAGCCTTGATAAGTGAGAGCAGAACAAATACCACAAGTTTTTTGCTCTAATTATAAAACTCATTCTGCAAATGATTTACCTTTCAGCCTGAGCGGATAAACCCAGACCTCAACCAGAAAGGCTACAGTGTCAAGTCAGACATATGGAGTCTCGGTATCACTATGGTGAGTAAGGTTGTGTAAAGATATTTTTGTTCTTTGGTCCCTCTAATGACAAAACAATACTCGGGGAAGTCAGCACTATTTTTGATTTGGAAGGAATTCAAGGTGATATTGTGTAATTATTTTGTTATCCACTCAAACACTGTTACAGTTTAAACGGAGATAAAAACTGAAGTTTGCAGAATATGCAATAAAAGTTTGCCTTCTACGTAACAAGTCATTTTATGTTTTCAGTGTTTTGTTACTTAGAGTTGTTCTCAGGTATTGCTAACGCCAAACTGGAAATGTTAGTTTTATCTTATATAATCTCACAGCTTTTCCATAATCCTATTAATCATTAGTAATTCTTTAAAGACAATATTGACATGATCATTTTTGTTCACCATGTTGCTTACAATGTTTGTTTTAGGGAATACAATCTCAGTCTGCCTCTGGACAAAGTATATTTAATTAGATACTATAATCCATATTTAAAGCACTACCAAGCCGTTGCTTGTGCTGAGTCATGATGACCTGTGACAATTTCCATTACTCTGCCACGTGGATGCCAGGTTTTTAGGAGCTCATGCTGCCTCCAAATATTCATACCATGGCTTACAGATGGTCAGAATCTCTGTTTGTTCATTTTTAGCTTGGCTTGAATTTGTTTGAAAGTGAAATCGTGTTTATTCCTCCAGTTTGTCCTAAAATTGATGCATGAAATCATCTATGATTACGTCAAATATAGAAATGTATATGAGAAGCCCTGCAGTAAAACAGTCCAAAATCCATGTATCACATTCCTGAAATCCATCTTCAACATACACAGTCCTCATTAAGTCTACCTTCCTCTGCTTCGCAGATTGAGCTGGCCATTTTGAAGTTCCCCTACGACTCATGGGGCACCCCGTTCCAGCAGCTTAAACAGGTGGTGGATGAACCGTCTCCACAGCTGCCCACAGATCGTTTCTCCCCTGAGTTTGTAGACTTCATCTCCCAGTGGTGAGCCGCCCACAAGTCGATTTCAAGCTCATCATTTTATTTGTTAAAGAGAAATAGCACTGAAGCCCAGCAGGGGTCAGTGTTTGCCCTACTAAATAAGAGGTTCCCTGAGCACAGTATTTTATGGTACAAAACAAATGTGTACATTTACTTTAAGATATTTAATTTACAATGCATAAAAATGTTGGTATTTGCTGTTGTTTTTCCCTTTCCCATTTATCTTTTTATTTATTTTTATTTCTTTTTTTTTTTCTTTTTTTTTTGCAGCTTAAGAAAGAAGCCAAATGAAAGACCAGCATATACAGAATTAATGGTTTGTTCTCTTTACATTTCATTGCTTTCCAAAAACCCAAAATGCATTTTATCTGCTTTGTCTACAAAGCTTTGTGTGCTTGTCTCTGGTTCTTGTTTTTGACCACAAGAGGCCAGGGTCATCCCGCTTACCAATCTTGTAAATAACAACACAGGTATAATTTAAATCATGATTTCATGCTCCGGGACACATTTCTAACGTTTTTATTCCTCTTTTCATGCAGGAACATCCATTTTTCACCCTGCATGACTCCAAAGACACAGACGTGGCCAGTTTTGTCAAGGTCATCTTGGATGACTGATGGGTTCCAGGCTCCACCTCATCAGTGTGGACAGGACCTGTCAGCAAACCAACCAATGGCCCTACCTTTTTTAAAACTCACTGGAATGATAGACTCTCATGCACCCTCACACAACAGGGGGATGACCTAAAGACTGACAGCAGCACTGGAGTGTGAGAGTGATGATAATATGAACTTGTATGGTCAACTGGAGAGGTTTTATTCACTCCTCCATGCTTCCTGTGCGAGCAGTTATCCCACATGACAAATATGAACTGAACCTAATTAGCTGTTTGTCTTGTTTTGTTTTTGCCCTCACCCCCTCCTGTCTCTCTTCAGAATAGAAAGAGTCAGCCATTGTTTGTTTGACACATTTTGTTTGCATACATTGAATTTCATCTGCGAAACCAACAGTTAACATGTATTTTGATGTGTACTGAAAGCTATTGCATATTTGTTTGTATGTTTTCTCGTTATACAGAGTTTTGATACTGTATTTCGTAGATGGAGTGTGAATATTTTTTGGACTAGAGCCTTTTTGTCAGATCACATCAGGATTGACCTGCTTCTGCCCCAATGTGATTGGTCAGTACAGCAGCTGTAGTTTTCATAGGCCAGCCTGTGGGAGGCTCTCGAACTGAGACAAAACATGTAAGAAATGTCAAAGGTCACTTTCTGGGCAGGAGGAGTCATTCCTAGAGCTGTTGGTGGTGTGTGGCAGGAATGTAAGGCGTCCCATGTCATTAGTGATCAGAGGCGTTGCCCTCCATGCCGTGACCACTCTGTATTCTTCTTTATTGAGTATCAAAGAGTCAGCTCCAGTGTTGTGATTGTTACTACCTGGAAGTATTCAGGGGTTGCCTAATCAAGCATAAAGCTTTATCTATTTCTATGTGCCATTTTGAAAATTGTTCTCATTTATTACTGCATTAATTGTGTTTTTCCTCTCTTGGGCTTGTTCTTCCCTGCATTATGATTTTGTTTCAACACCATTTAATTTTTCTCCACTCTTTGCCCATGTTCTCCAATATGGATTCAGCATAGTCTTTTTGTAAGAGGCACGTCTATTTTTTTTTTTTCTTTTTTTAAGAGAGCTTATTTTGCCTTACAGAGACCGTATGTTTGGGAAATAATTTATGTGAAGATGTAAATATTATCTACTTTTTTAATGTAACGTTGCACTGTCCCAACTTGTCCCAGTGCAGCTGAATGGTAGAGTGGTTGGTAATAGTTTTAATGCAGTGTGACATATGCACACAAACTGTGCGCACAGGGCCGAATGACCGTCGGACACCTATTTTGGACTCATGCTCTCTGCTCAGGTTTCTGTGCTCTCCAATACAGTATGCAGAGACGGCCCCATTTCTTTTCCCTTTTCCCCCGCTTTTTTTCTTTTTTCTTTTTTTCTTTTATCATTTTCTCCCCCAGGTTGTGCTCTTTTTGAGTGCTAGACCAATATCCTTTTTTCAGTCCATGTCAGGCAGCAGTTATCGCTTCTGTCAGGCCATACTATGCAGAGCCCCTTGGACACACAGTGAAAGGCCCTTGTCTCGAGGCCGTTGCCCCACTCCAAGTGTTCAGAGACTGATGATGATGGTGTGATGACTGCGGTGTGTCTGTTCATGCCTAGCACTCATTGCCTCTGGTTTACACTGTAGTGCTACCTTTTATCAAAAGTCATGAGTTTTTATGATTGTGAATAATAAGGGAAAGCTAGCAACACCACAAAGAAGCTGCTGTTATTTTCTTTTTTCTCTCCAGTGGGCCTTCTTTGCATGGCCGTTCCCTTGGTGTGTAAAAGTAAGTTTTTACGCTTATCACAATAAGAATGGAACACTTGCTCTACCTCTTACTCCTTCACTCTATTCGCCACCTTTTCACTGGGTGGGACTGACAAACTTGAACCATGGAAAGGCAAAAAATAAAGGCTTCGTTGTTCAGTATGTATGTCCAGTGCTTTTATTATTCCTGCTTCTGTAGCAATAAAAAAAGTATTTGTGTATTTTTGTGCTGTCAATACGACAATCCTTTAGACTTCAAATAGTTTTTTGTTTTTTTTAAAGGGTTGTAGTAAAATCTACTTTGAATTACGTTTGAAGTCATGCTTTTTAATGCATTTCATTCCATATGCGAGCTTCAGTACACATTTCAAGATTTTCCACAGTGCAATTCATTCTTGCCCCCATGTGAGCGACCGTTCCAATTAAGACTTATTCCTGGAACCGCACACCTTATACGAGACGAGTGATACTGAAACAGATTGATCTGCTGACAAAGACACATTGGTAAGTTTCCGTCTGACTTTTCTCTTACACAACCTTCAGAGAGACTTAGTTTTCAATCGAAAAGATCATTTAAATAAGGTTCAATGTAATGAAAATGCGATTGATGCAAGAAGGAAGTGGTGCACCCTGCCTTAATGCACGCCCTGTCTCACTAACTAAAACCTACTTACTCAGCAAATTAAAGCCTTTGTCTCATGCAATATTATGCCTGAACTCTTTTAATCTCTATACCCCAAACAAAGTTAAGAATAAGTGGAAAAGAAAGACCAGGATTAAATATTTCACAGCTTTTACTGCAGTCAGTTTTTAGACTTTGCTGTTGCTGTTAATTTGTTTACAGCGTATAATTGTTGCCGGTAATAATGTTTTTCTTTTTCTTTTCTTTTTGTTTTTTTGGGAAATACTAGACCGGTTGTTAAGAGATTGACTCAAGATCACAGACTTAGCTTATCTTAAGTCATTTAGTAACTTTTGATATGTCAGTCTGTTTCGATTTTACTGCCCAACTGATTTTTTTTTTAGACATCTCACTGATATTTGAAGCAGAAAATGCATATAGTTGGTTTTATCACTGGCTTCATGAAGTTGTGCTCATTTTAAATGGTCCAAGGCTATGACAAAGTAGATTCTATAACGATAACTAATGAAAGTAGAAATGGCCTGTAAGAGCAAATCTAAATGTTCTAATGTCACCATTATTTTGATTCTAATCCAAATTTGAAAACTTTATACACACCAAAAGTGAGTTTCTATGTGCATGTCCTAAAAAGAGGCTAATGTAAAGTGACTGAAGACTGTTTGCCTCAGTGTAACTTGTGGTTGATTCAGAAGTCCATAACTCCATATTCATAAAAAGAAAAAGATCAATTAACGTGTGTCTCTACAGCTCCCAAAATTGAGATTTGCATGTTTCAAAGGTTGTGTTTAAATGTTCATGCTTCATCATCATCAAATTCACAATTTTACTGTTTATTTGTCCTTCATGCACATCATTGCTATGATGCAAAACTTTAATCTGTTGGTAATTCTTTAGATAGACTAAAACTCCAGGTTTACACATGTGATATCATCAAATTGCATTTAAAGGTGTGTGGAAAACCACGTCTCATCAGTTGCTCAGTTTGCAAGTCATTGTCTCTGGGGATGCAAAGCTGCTGGGTTTTTAATTCACAGCTGCTAATATTCGACGTGTCGATAAAATGGCAAATCACATACGTAGTGTTTTTTTAAGAGCTCAGAGAGGTCAACGGGTGCTAATAATCCAAATGTTACCGAATTACGTGGGCCCTGATGATTTTTGCTCTGGGCTCTTTTTACACTGTGTAAACATCCTTATGTAAGTACACAGTGAATGCACACTTTCTGGCGAGTCATGATTCTTCTGTGATGAATAAAAGAATTTCATTTTGATGGCTATTTCTGAGCTCTTTTGTTGAAAACGTCTTTGCTGTGAATGTTAAACAGCACAAAAGCTCACTTTGAGCAGACTACTCTGCGTGTCAGTCAAGACCAATGGCTTCATGCCAGAATGAGTAAACTCAATGGAAGTAGACTACAGGCAGCGGCCTAGTGTTATGCAATAGAGGGGCAACTCAGCCAAAATCAAGGACATTCTTTTTGGAAAGTAATGCTTCTAAAAAGATTAACATGTAAAGGAAAAGAGCTAGTATCCAGCTGAATTGCTGTCTGAGCTCAGATGAATGTGGATTGTGATGCAGAAGTGAATTACAACTTGTCTGAACTGTAAATGGTCATTGTGGGAGCCCAGCGGGGCAGCAGTCAAAGCTGATTCTTCGCTATTATTAACATGATTATTTTCAGAAACTATGCACAATCTCAGTCCTCAAGGTAAATAGTTCAATTGGAAACGTTAGACGTAAAAAATATTTGTGGAAAGGTGCAATTATATCGATTGATAACAGTCATTAAATCCCAACTGATAGCTATATATTCCAAATGAGCTGTGCAACATCAACAAAACCTCTTTTTCCAGTATCAAACATATGCTGACATAGTTTCACACAGTTCTGACTATTTAGCCACTGCCCTGACCTATCAATCCAGGTGTGAGTGAAGCAGAATTCAAGCGCTGTTTTGACATCCTTTAGTGTTCTTTTTCTGTTTTCCCTTTCTTGTTTAATCATCGTTTGAAAGGTCTCATCCAGCAAACAAGCACTTGTGATTAAATCTGTGCGTATTTTTTGCCCAGTAAAGCAAAGTTTGGGAACTCTTGCTTTTGCCCCAAGGGACCTAGTTGGACACAGGAGTGCCAGTAAGACATCGTAAGTATGTGTACTCCACTTTTGAAATGTTTCCTTAATCTTTAGCCAGATCTCACGACCTCTTGACCTTCCCATGTCAAGGAGATGGAAATCCAGCTGCAGTGTTTTGCAAATCATCCAACAAGTCAATAGGGTGCTGCGCACACACACACATACATTGGTCCATATAATCAGCTGGGCTGTGACTGTGCTGAACCTGTTTATAACAATCCTAACTTGTTATTCAAACAGGTAGAATTGTTACTGTTGATATTCTTTTTTTTTTCTTTGGAAAACACCCCTCTTTAAAATTTTCCATGAATCCATGTGTGTCTATTCCTTCTTGAGTTCAATGTCTCTATCACCAAGCTCTTAGGCTGCAGACTTTACAAAAAGCAGATGCCAGTGTTTACATTTGTCTACCACAGAAATGATACGGGGCTCGCCTGTGGTGAAAAGTTGGAGTGGGTTTGTTTTACTGAGGAGAATATAAAGAACTTTTAAGGAACAAGATATTTCTTGGCCCTGGGCGGACATGGCACAGCCTTATGCAACATACTGTGCTCTTTGGGCTCCTTTTCCACTAAGTCTTTCGGTGTGAAAGGGATGACCCGCAGGGTGGTGGATGGTGAAATGCCACTATATAGTCATAAATATAGGCTATCCTTAACTAGCCCATGAATACATATTCAAACAATTTTATACAAGACACAAGAAACACAGAAGAAATCATGTCAGAGCACACAATGCACTGTGGTTTAGTTGTTTTCTCCACCTTGAAACATAGTGAGTCAGATTGCAAATTAAAATGAATGAAATGACACATGAAGCCAAATACATGCTACCCATGTATTCAATAATCAGCACCAAACTGATTGATTTTGAACTATAATTGTAGGTAAAAACCAGCCCATTGTTACATAGTCAAGTAGAAAGCAGCAATTTTTAGAAGACTGAGATCGAATTCAAATTAGCTATGAACTAATTAGGAACATACTTTTATTTGATTTTCCTAGATTTTTGTTTTCAAGCTGCAGGACTGCTTTGGATTTGAAGAATGTATGTTCCTCTAATAGTGGGGAAGAATCCCCAAACAATTCCTGCAAGTTCTACATAAAAGTTCTTAGTATATGGGCACTGATGGAGAAACTAGTCAAGCAGCCTAATAAGTTTTTTCTGTATTTTACTTTATTTAATTGCATCATTAGATTATTCTTTTTATGCACATATCCTGCATTTATGATAAATGATAAATGACTAATTCACAGTGAGACTTTGAATTATAACTTTTAATCCTTTCATTATAAAGCACTACAACTACTACAACCCCATTTCCAAAACACTCAGTGTTTCCACTTTGCCTCAGTCCACCTTAAATCAACTTTTCCCAGAGAAAACGATGTTATTTTTGGATCATTTTGACAAATGGCTTCTATGCATACTAGAGCTTTAACCTGGATTTTTTTGCAGGGCACAGTTAATTGTGTCCGCAGACAATGATTTCTGGGAGTGTTCCTCTGTACTTAATGCAGTGCTATAAGCCCAACATCACAGGCATACAATATTGATTTTTGGCTGTGTGTGTCGTGCACAGAGATGTCTCCATATTCTCATCAAATTCAAGCTAATTGAACTAATATTTTTCAACGTTTTTAAGAGTAGAGTCGCATGAAGCTAAAACAAACAAACCAAAAAAAAAATGTGAAAATAGGGAAAAAAAACAAAAAACATGCAATTGCTCAGAGATGTATGTGAATAGATTAATTTCCAGAAAAGTTATTAGTCTCCTTAATGATTTACCACAGATTACTTGGTGAAGAGGGCTGAAACATAATGAGTACAATGAATACAAATGAATGCTAAAATTAATCTTATATACTTATATAATGCAGGATGTAAAGTTCCATCCTTCTATCACAAGCCTTTGGGGGAGTTCTGTGCTATGTGGTTTCAAAGGGTTACGAAGCCAATCCCTGAATATGTGTTCTACAGAAAAGGTTATGCCTCAGGGGGGCTTCTACAGAATAAGGAAATTATATAATATCATTTTGTTGAGATCTATGAGACTAAAAAGAGCCAGCGACTTGGGAATGTGTACTGTACTAGATTTTTTTCAGCCTCTCAGACTTATAAACTTATTTGACAGGAGGGATTACATATATGATACAACTGTGACCGAATTCACCTCCCAAAGGGATTTGTTGACAATTATTGTTTCAGTGTCATTTTTCCTCTGGGCACAAGCAGAACTTCCAACAGTTCACTTATTAATTGAATTATTACTTTCTGATAGTTTTCTGAGCAATCAGCTTTTTCTGAAATAATTTTCTAATGTATTGATAATACAACTTCCTGTATATTAATTGTAGCATTGCAAACAAACATGAGCTTTATAGACTAAAATGATGGAGGTCTTAAAATTGTGTTAGTCCGACCAAAACTAGACTTTTAAAATGCATTTGAACACAGTGGACCGACTAAAACTGTTTGAAATCAACCTGCTCAAAGCTTAACACACCCAGATAATGCAGCTGTGGGTAGAATGGTCATCCTTTAACTGGTTGTTGGTTTGACCCCAAGCATGTCCCCATGGTGACATGTCCTTGGGTAATACCATCTTTGATATGTTCATCATTTTGTGACTGTGGATATTGTATTATTGGTCATATTGTATTACATTATTTTAATCTGACAGCAGCTTAATAGTAAAGGTATATGGTGGAAAAGTCCCCTTTGTGAATGTTATTTTTTGCTCTCTTGTATTGAAGGTGATATCTGAATAGATTAGCAATTTGAAAGTCTCACCTAGATTAAAGTATGTAATTAAACCAAGGGTCAGCAATGGCAAGTATCCATGACAAATAGCACCGCCAAAGCAAAACCTGAGAGACAGGTCAGCTCTGTGCTGTTTCATTTACGCAGGCTGATGAATTTCGTGTGAATGGGCGGAAATCATGTGAAGGTAAATATTTGTGATCAGTGCTCCTCGTTGAAGAACCAATGACATCACAGTTAATCAAACTGGCAATGCTGACGTATGCTCTGTGTAATCTTTGCAGATACAGATGTAACTGTGTTAACTGGGCGGTGCGTCACACAGTTTTATTTCAGCTTTTTTTTTGTGTGCTCGTTTAAGCCGAGGTTCCACTCTGTTTTGTTTAGACAAAGTTCTCATGGGAAATACAGAGACTCGAGCCACCATATACAGTATGAAACATTAATATAGCAGTGATGGTCTGAACCAATGCTGCTATGAAGGATTACACTGCGGAGGTAACAAAGAGGCCGTGTGTTGTTTACTACATGATTGATATCATTTGGACTATTTTAAAACCTGGGACGGCCAAAGAAGGTGAAAGTTAATATCTTCCCATTCTGGAGCAGAAGTGCTGTGGACTGATGTCAACAAGTGGAACAGCTGCAGGGAGTCAAGCGACTTTCTCCTGTCAACTCACAGCTGAAGGCTGAGCACCCTGCATTAGGTTACAGTCACAATAATCTCACTGATTAACTTTCATTCAGTGCAGTTCATGTAACCTGTTAAACACACAGGAAATATTTAATCTGAACCTAAAGAACGAGAAAATGATTTTTTTTGTCTGACCTCTCATCTCCCATTTGCCTGATTACATAAGTGTGTTTCCATGTTTCCATTGATGACCTCCAGCATGACAAGCAGCTATTGATCTACCAATTGTGATGTGGTGGGCAGCCGGTCAAATGTGAGACTCAGTATGCTCAAATTGCTAGAGTATTCCTGAACAACATGAGTGAAGGTGCGACAGTTTTCGCAGTCTGACACACAAAACCACACAGAATGCTTTAATTCTTTGCCATGCTAGCAGTGTGGCAAAGCAAAGTTCTGACTGAAACCTGTTCATGGACTGACATAATATTTTGTACCTGTCATTTTGTGGATGAGTTGTCTCTCATCTAAGTGTTTCCTTAGGTTTGTCAAAATCTCAATTACGTTTGCAGATCGTAATGCAGATATGTTGGCGTGCTGATGATAATATTTAGGTCAGCGGTTCTTAGGCTATGTTACCTCCATGCAGAGTCACACGGGAGTCACAATTAAGTCCTGGTATAGGTGATAAAGTCAATCCTCTGATATGACAAAAACTGGAAGGAATGCCAATGCAAATGAATACAATCATTGACTTATTGCAAGTGCTTAAATTTCTGGAGTTTTTACCCCTGGTTCCAAACTTTATATCAAAATAAAAATAAAAAAATCCAGGACAGATTGATTTTCCACTTCTGCACACCTGTATTGCATTCATAAAATCAGTATTTGTGTTCTTTGTTGCCATCACATAGCCTCTAATTTCTCATAGTGGGAAGTGAAGAATAGCCCAGACTGTTTTCCTGAAGAGGAGTCTATGTGTTCAGAACCCAGCTGGTCTAATGGAAACATGCCTGTCCCCAGTGAGAGTGAGTGCAGAGAGATGCTTCTCATCAAGGGTGCCCCGCTGCAAGTCTGTGCCTGCTGATGCAAAACAACCAGGATGAAAAAAGAACCGGATCGCTGAGGCATCACTTTATATTTAAACCTCTTATAGTCTTCTGAAAACGTCTAGGCCGGGTGTAATCAAGAAGCTCATGGTCTTAATTTGTGCCTCTAAGGACTTTGTATTTTTATAGACTGTTACCATACCTTTGCATCATTCTGTAGAAAGAGACGCTGCGGCAGTGCTGTCAGGTCAGACTCTCAGCTTGATCAAATTTGATGGAATGATTCACTGATGGAATAAATTTTGTGTTAAACTTCTTTTTCAGAGACATCAGTGGTAGATAAGAAAATAAAGACTTGGCCCTTGCAGTGACAAGGGCTAAGTTTATAGTGCTTTGAGGATTAAGTTCCACAATGGAGAATTTGAAGGGCTTTCTTTCCAATCATATGATTCGGTTGCAGGAACAAAGCCAGCTTGTCAGTCCTGCTCCGCAGGCCTTTGATTACTGTTGTCATCCGTTAATGTGCCCCATTGACTTGTTTTTTTTTCTTTTTAAATTAGCGATGAGAAGTAATCGTCTCTCATGAATGAAAATGATGTATTGTGTCTGAAACAGACCTGGTAAAGTGTTTGACTTTTGTTCAGATTATTTCCAAGTCTGCCAATGTTTAAATGACACAAATAATCCGGACTTCTGGGAAAAAGGGATGATGTTGTATGTGTCTCCTTTTCGAACTAATCTCTCAAACTGGCAAAGCGGTGCATCATGTGCCAGTTCACTCAGAGTCATAGTATGGCAAGAGTGCTGTTTTAACTATGATTTTAGACTTTTATTTTCTCTTTCACCCTGTCTCTGGTTTAATTGTCCCTATTTTCATATAAGCAGGTTGAATTTCAAGGTCAGTTCTTTGTGCTACTTCCAAAGTGTTGTTAGTGACAATGAAAGTCGCCAGATGAGAGCACAAAACCGAGCCCTCGGATGTAACACTGAACCCTCTCTTTAGTGCAACGTTGTCCTTAAGAGGTGTGACGCTCCTCTCCTGTTACCTTTTACTCTTATTAGACATGGAAAACTTGCCCTATTTTCAATGCCCCACTAGAGCAGAGATGGCTTCTATTACACATGTGGTTCTTGAACATCACATTGATTAGATCCCACAGGGAAACCAATCTTTTCTTTGGCACCATGCTGACAGAAATACTGAAGGGGTTTGTTGTTCCTGAAGTTGTTATAGTTCTATTTTACAATACAACAGGCTATTTTAGGCCCTGGTTTAGTTTATTGCTTAGCCATTGGCCTGGCTTTAAATTGATAATACTTACAACATCAACATGTGGCACAAACCCCTATGTTTGATTTTAATAATGAACCATAGAGAACCATCATTTCCCAACATGTCAACCTCAACCTGATGTAATGTTCTCTCTTCCTGCACATGTCATTTTCTACAGAGATGCTGTTGCATTTTTTCCCCCTTATGGTAGTCCTGCTTAAACCAAGCCTAAGCTACCTCTATAATCTCAGCACAGGCAGGACAAGAGAGAAAATTATGCTGTGACGTAAGGAATAATCTTCTTGGAAGGATAAATTGTGCCCTGTGCAGAATGAAGAAATCACTTTTTTTTAGAATGGAGAGCATGTCTTATCATTATAAGTTGAAATGTTTTGTGATATCCAGATTAAAGAAAAAGTTGTCAAACTTGAAATAATCCTCCTAATAATCTTCACATCAGTGGTGTTCATAGAAATACACTTGAAGATGGGAAGTTTACAGGGAACAACTTGAACCTTTCTCTGTTTGCTTTGGGTCTCCTATTAACATCATAAGAAATTCATCTGCATCCCTCAACCGGATGGCGGAGTAGCCACATTTGCAGTAAATATCCACTTGTTAGGTCTGAAGCAGGGGAGATAATCTCACCTGGAAAAGAAAGAAGATGATATCGTCCATCTGTTTTGTCTAGAAGGGATTTGATTGGCTAGCTGCAGCAGAGCAGAGCCATGTGGATGATTAGGCTTCCCCGGTGTCCCATTCCACGGAGTGCCAGGCTCAATGTCACCACTGATTGGATCCTCTAATCTTGTTTTGTTTGAATGAAATCTAAAGTAGGGAGGAGGATGATTGCATTCACTTTGCCTTCTTCCCTGCTTCTCTGTGTCGGTGTGCCAATATGGCTGCGGACTCTTGACTGAAGGCACAACAGCACATGTTAAACCTGAAAATCCATAAAGTTAAATCAAGTTAAATATGTATATATATGTACATGTGTGTGTACATATGCATGATAAAAGTTAATGCTATATGGTTTAAGAATCTCAGATTCAAATCGAGCTTTTCTATTGAATTTGTGAGTGGTACATTTGGCTACATGCTCATAATGACTTGTAGAGTTACGATGTTACAGCCTCAATTTAAATTAAATAATGTTTAAATCCCATAAACCAATATCATTTCCCATATGAACATAAAAATTTGATCAAATGTTAAAAGTGAGACATTTTACTACTTCGTGAAGAATGTCAGCTCATCTTGAGATTGATGCTGCAACAGATCTCAAAAATGTGTATCTGCTCAACAATAGCCTGGGAAAAGTAAGTGGTACTAACAGAAACAGTTTGAGGTGTATGTTGCAACTAATTAGGTTATTTGGCAACAGGTCAGTAACATGATTGGGTATAAAAAGAGCATTCTAGAAAGGCAGAGTCTCTTAGAAGTAAAGATAGGCGGATGTTCAGTCATCTGCTTAGAGCACTGTCAGAATAATGTTCCTAAATGTAGAATTGCAAAGACTTTAAATATTCTAGCACCTGTAGTACATAATAGGCGCATTCACACTGTAGGAACTTTTTACAGCTCCTATAACCTTTTCGGGAATAGGGCCGTTTTTGGGCATTCGGACATACAGGACCTAGGGACCACGGCCCTCAGTTTCTATAACCACTTTAGCTCCTTCTTCGAGGCAGTCTTTTCTGGGTTCCATAGGAACACATATGATGTAGGTGTTTGGTGGTTGGTAGCAATGCCCCTTGTCAGATTTCCGCTTCTTCATTTCCACTTCTTGTGGTCCTGCCATTTTAAAAAACTACTGTTGCTGCTACAAAGACGGCTACAAAGTTTTCTTCTCTCCTTACTTTTCGCGGGTTTTGTTTTGTTTTGTTGTTGAATGTGGCCCTAAAGTAGCACGTCACTGTCGCAGACGGTTGCGTCACATCAGTCCCTACAAGGTCCCTGACTCGAGTACTCGAATGTGCGAATATAAAATGAAATAGTTCCCCTTGGGAAGAGCAGTTCATAGAATGAAATTTGAGTTGGACAGTTCTTAGAACTGCGTTCCTAGAACTTCTCTGTCCGAATGGCACCCACAAATGCAGGTTAAAGCTCAACCATGCGAAGAAAAGACACTTTGTAAACACCATCTTCTATGAACCGAAGCTCCTTTAAAATGGACTGTGGCAAAATGGAAAACTGTTTTGTGGTCTGACAAATTGAGTGTCCCAAATTTTTTGGAACTGGAATTGTAGATGTTTAGCAAGTATAATCAACATGCCTCATTTGTCAACATATTTCCATCCATACGAGGCCTGAGATTGGAGCTCAGGTAATTAAAGTTATTCCAACTCATCCAGGGGGGGATCATGAATGAGTGTACTATATTTCATTGTACTCTGTAGACAAGTTTCCAGGATATTTATATGGACACAATTAAACCTTACAGTGACACAAGAAGAAAGGTAGAAGCTCACATCTTATCACAATTTAAGTGTGTTGGAAGAAATAATAAAAGGCTCCTAAAACAAACTGATTAGAAATGTCACACAAAGACATTAAGCCTATATTCTTGCATTATATCATGTTGACTACAAATAAGATTAAATCTGTTATAGTTAAAAGGAATAACAAAGAGAATTAGAATCAGGCTGTGCATTTTCCAACTGAATATGTCCTCTAAGATAATCAAACATGTTTTCTACCATCACCTTCATCTATCTGAGGATGCTGAACTAGCAACTATAGTTTGATTTAAAGCGTTTCCTTTCTTTGTGTATTTCATGTTTGTCTATCCTCCGGTGTAATCCACAGTGGTGCTGACGTAGCTGGTTGCCCAGATATCGTTATTGTAACTATGGCCATAGGCTTTTCTTGGCTCTTTTTAATGTGTAAACTACTTTGTCCTCAGGGTGAGGATGTGACACATGTTCAGTGGAAAGATGACAACTCCATTCACAAAAACAAAAAAAATGAGCAGTGAGCAGTTTGGTTCTTTGAACATGGATCCAACCGTTGTGTGGTTTAAGAAACAAGCTTGTGGAAGTGAATCATCCCCGGCGGAGAGCTGGGAATATGTTGATGCCAAAAAAGAGTGAGCATCTCTCCTGTTACCTGACACACATGACAGTCTTCTAGCTCAAAAGTTTGATTCATTCAAGTCTTGAAAAAAAACCCAAAACAATTTAAATGTTTTTCTGATAAAGGTCTATAGTTTGGCAATTTAGTTTATGTCAATAGACATAAAGAAGCAACATGCTGTCTAGTGTTGCGGCAACAGCAGCTATGTGGTGTTAAATGTTTGAATACAGTGGCTCATTGGCAATACTAAACTGATGGTAACCTTTGTGACTGAAGGGCTGGACACAATTCAGAAGTATCTTTGTCTTCTCAGCTGTTCCCATAAACAAGCTCCTCTCAAGTATCCCCCGTCCTAAAAATTCTTCAACATTGATATCACCCAATTGTCATACATATAGTATGTGATTTTATTTTATGTCACTGTTACTTTGAAGGCTTTTCTGATGTTTTAAGTCCAGATTTACGAGTTAGTCCTCTGAATACAGTTTTGTTCATCTCAAAGTAGAAATCTGTGTACCACAGCTTAACACCAAAAAGCTTGGACAAAACACCAAAAAGTCTTGGTAAGATTGTCACCTTTCATGTGGGTGACCTGGTTTCAAATCCTGACACCCCTTTATGAAAGGTACTACCTCCAGTAGTACCTCAGGCAAGACCCCCTTACCCGACCCGCCTACCAGTGTAAGTCGCTTTGGATAAAAGCGTCTGCCAAATGCATAAACATAAAAATAATAAACAGGCTAATCAACACCCACAACCACACTTCTGCTCATCAGCCAGTCAAATGGAATTAGCGCCTGATACCTCAACCAGTCAGAGTCCCAGCAGTCAGCACCTAGCCATTCGGTCGGGCCAAGCTACTTTTACTTCTGTGGCTAACTCATCCTCATAGCCTGCTTCTCTTTTCATCAGGTCTTCATACCACGTGCAGAATAGTTGGTATCGGTGCGTCCAATCTTCTATATAACACATACAGGCTGTCCTGCCCCACAGCATTGATGGCTGATTTTGCCAAAGGTATTTCAAAACACAAAAACATCTTATTGGACAGGTTAACAAAGTTTGAGACAGATTTTTTTAGCAAAGGGGGACTTTAATAGATTCATTAATAGATTAAAATTTTGGAGCAAGATTTTGCTTATATATTAGCCGTACTACAATCACAGACCAAATAGGGATTAGAGGAAAAAGTACACTCAGTTACTGATATATCACTTTCACCTCAGCAAAATGAATAGTAACTTCTCTTTAAGTGAATCCAGATGTAGGATGTAGGCCATATAATAAATGGTGATTATGTTCATTTTGTGATATCTAATGTTGCTGTTTGCGGATGCACCTCCATTACAGACAACAGAGTACAGCACTATACACAGCCAAACACAGTCAAGGGCCAACAATAAGCATAGAGTATCACTTCTTGGCTCAGAGTGTGTTTGTTCATATCAAAGGACCCAGAGCCAAAAGCAAAAAGGTCAGTGGCACGAATAGACACAGTTACTGACATAGAAATAGCAGAGTGACTTCAGGATTGTAAGTGTCTGACCAAAAGACAATGTTTGCAAATGGACTAAGTATAATATAAGTATATTTGTATGACAAGGACAAACCCAATGAGAACAGTAAGGTAAATCAAAGAGCAGCCCAAAAACATGTCTATATGTGAGCTGAGTGCAGCGGATTTTTTCTGTGTTTTTCTTTCTGTGACCACACTCACGAAGTGTGAATGAATATACATATTGTCTTTCAGCAGGACAGGGGGATGGAAAAAGGCTCAATCCTATCCAACATATTGTACCTTCTTGATTCTCCTCTCCTGAGTGTGATGAGATGTTCAGCTGTTGAAGATGCCGCCAAAATGAGTGTCAGTTGGTGTGTGTGTTTGGGCACGTGCAGTTTAAGGTTATTATAGTTCAAAATCTGAACCAAGAAATAAGAGTTAGCTGGGATAAACATGCAAAAGTAGTGAATGAGATTTGGCCTAATAATTAAAGTGGCAGGTGGTAGAAACAAAAGTGTTTTAGTATTTAAACAAGTAGTCAACATAAGACACTATAGTTGGAATACCCAGGTCTGGTTAAAAAAAGCACACATCACTACATGTGTTTATCTAGCACCAGCCAGGAACCCCCTTCATGAACACACACACTCACAAATACCAACAGAAGGTTCTGGTATGTTTGTCGGGTTTTTGGTGACATCCATCTATCAGCAGTCCAACACCAGAGTGTGGGTCCAACAAAAACAAGTCAGTGATTATGTACATAAGGGTATCCTGATATCTCACTTTGTTTTATGCATCAATATCTAGTATGACTGAAGCATATTGGCTTACACGAAAGGCTGGAACATGCCAGAAAAGAAAGAAAAGGTTTTAATATTTGCTGATGAAATTAAGTACTGTATATTTGTGTGTAATTGACTTGTCCAGGGTGTACCCCACCTGTCGCCCAAGGACAGCTGGGATAGGCTCCAGTCTCCCCGCGACCCTGAGTTGGATTAAGCGATATAGAAAATGGATGGATGGATATTTGTGTGTAATTGCATCTGTGTCTGCTTCCACTACACAGAGCACACTGGCACACAATTAGGACACAATTTTTTTCTCGAATTGGTAAGTTTTTCTGCATCAGCAGGGTTGCTGAAGAATTTTAGCAACACGATCAGCTGTAACTCTGCAGATTAAAGACGATAAGTGCGTATCACCATTTTGCTCTATATGTCCCCAACCCTCATCAGTCATTCTGCTGCCATTGTTTACTTGCTTGCTGGACAGTACATCTCCACTGCATTGTCAGACCAAACATATGACTTATGCAATACCTATGTCATCAAAATTATATAATTATCTCACTCAATCCTATTACACAATTGTAATCTTTTTAAAAATCATTATTTGTATTTGATTTACACTAGTTTAATTGCACATCTTTGAATCAAACTTCAGATGACAACGTTTAAAAAGAGAGGATTTTAACGTTGAATTCCTAGACTTTCCCAGTCTAAGCAACAGCACCAGATCACAGGCTGCGTGCTGTGTGTTGTGTGTGTGAAAACCAGGCTCACACCCACCAGCAACCACATCCCTCCGATTTGTTTTGGTTTCAGCTTCAGAAAATTTGCCAAAATGTTATTACTATAAGTTATTTTAACTTAATGGTTCAAAGTTGTGAGTGTTTCCACTGCTGCAGTTTCTTTCAAAATGATCACAAAGCTTACTTGGAAGCAACAAAAAGTTAAATAGCTATGTGTAACAGAAGTCACATTTGTCAGAGGGCTGGAATTAAAGTTATTATCATCACTTTATAAATGTTTTCCATGTTCCGTCCATTCTCCTCACCCACTTTATCCTGCACAGGGGCTGCAGCCTATCCCAGCTGACACATGGCAATAGAGGGAGTACAATTTTGACAAATTGCCAGGCCATTCATCACAGATATAGGAAAAAAGAAAATAAAAAAAATATGTACACTCATTTCGAGCTATATCTCCAACTTACTCGAATATGCATATCTGAAGAATGCAGGAAGAAACCAGATCTCACACATAGGGATACTTCAGCCACAATTTAAATCAGTAACTTGTTTTTTAGCTGTGAGGCACTAGTGTAACCACCATGCCCTGTTTTACAATAACTGCATAGACAAAATAGACGGATTATGTCCACATGACTGGAAACCAGGTTTGAGTTACTGACTTGATATCCTGCAACCTACATGGACCTAGACGGCAGATAATCTCCACACAGAGGGACATAATACTTTTCTATCCTACTTATATGTTTTTTTCTGACTAGATGTATCTGCCTGAGCAGGCACCTGCAAGAGAACAGATACACTTTTAAAACAAGTTCATTCAAACATGTCCATAAATCATAATGCAGCAAATCATCTGTGAGACATGAGATGGTAGCATCCATCTTAAGAAACAGAGAACACAATGTTGAATCTTGACAATGTGTCCTCACAAAAATAAAGGAAACTTAAGACATAAATTCAGGCCAAACACATACAGCTATTCATAAAGCGACATGCTGCGGATGTGGCTCACAAGAGAAAAGGCTAAATCATTTTTCTGATATAATGCTCTTTGTAAATATGCTCAGGAGCGACTTTGTCCAGACTTCACTCACTTCCTCCTGGGCAGTAAATGTGCCTATGATTTTGATACTCTCTAAATCATGTATATAAACGATCTCTAAATACCTGTTACTGAGATAAAACAGGGCTTTCTCTGCTTTCATGAGCTCTAAGAGGCATTGGTCATATAATGTTGTTTTATTGGTTTATGCTGAGGTCTGAAATGTGAAGGAAGTTTTTTTCTTTTTCTCTAAATGTTGACACGAGACAGATTAAACACAAAGCAGATATGTATATATGTATGTGTGTCACTTTAGTCTGATGGTGAGTTGCTCGTGTTTAAATTCACCTAATTAATCTGAAGGTCACACAGGTCAGCCTATTGTTAATGAGCCAGTTCAAGGGAATACACCAAAGAGACGTCATCGACATCATCGACAGGAGCTCGGCGGCCAACACTGGTAGTCAATTTCTTTCAAACAATGCACCCAGCACGCAACGAATGGCCACTGTGTCATTCATGTAAATGTTTCTGCCATTGTTTCAGAAATTTAAGTTAGAAATTAATTGCTCAAATAATGATTTTATTGATTAAATAATTTATTTGTTTGTTTATTTATTTGTTTAAGGAAGCTGGAGAAAACTTTCATTGCAGGAATAGCTACAAAGACCAAGTCTACCCCTCCCCAATAAGGCAGAGTGGCTCTTACTAAGAATTAGTTGAAATTTCCAAATTTTTCTAAATGGAAAAATGGACACGCCCCATTCTTTTTCTTCCCAAACTAAGGCTTTGTGGCATTTTCATTGGCTAATGTGGAAAAAGCCCAGAGGCAGCACCCACTTCCTATGCAGAAACAAATAAAATCGGCAGGCTGTCTCCCTGCGGATGTGTCTGATCAATCACTTGCATTCTGACATACAGTTTATGAAGGCAGAATGCAGCAGTGGATGGAAAATAACTCAAATTGAAAACAGATGTATTTTACTTTAAATATCGGTTCATGTGTGATATGACTATATTGATCACATGCATTGATTAATAACATTTTTACGCATGTTAATGATGAATTAGAGGAGCTTGTGGGTGAACACATAATGCAGGCTGCATATCCTCATTGGTTTGTTATACAATGTGTCCAGATGGCTATGTAGAAACATTAACCATCTATAATCTATGAATTCTGAGGAAAATCTCTGATTTTGTATGAAACATAATATGATCAGGATAGGATGTGAGAATAGCTCTGAACACTTCAGCTAATTCAAAACATTGCCACCTTCCTTGAAAAAACTCTGCAGTGCAGAATACGTTTCCTTTCCACTGTTTACTCAAAGAGATTGAGAAAAGCATAGTAAACATTCTTTCCATTTCTGTCACTGAAAATTACTTCCAGCGGAGTGGACTGATAACACATGGGGACTTTGTGGGCTTTCACACGACTGGTGAGTCAGTTTGGTGAATGATAGTAAATTATGGTGTGAGCTCTGACAACTAGCCTGGAATTTGGGCCACAGATCCAAATTAGAGTACCGGCATCTGTGTCACACAAGCCTTCACTCAGCAGCTCCAGATGTCAAACGATCTGGGTCAAAATGCATTATTGGAATTTTTTTTTTCATTAATGTTATTAGATTTTTTGTGGGGGTTGGTAGACTACCACAAAAGGAAGAATCAACAATCATTTATCTGAGTTGCACACACAATACCATCATGAAGTGGTGTTTTATTTATGCATCAATGTCATGATGATTTTGTTTTAGTGTTTTATTGAAAATAAGGACATAACGGTTTTGAATAACTGCAGTATCACTATACAGTATTTGCAAATCATTTAAAAAAATCTGTACAGTCTGGTTTCTGAAGGACAATGGGAAGACAGTCGTAGAAAAATAAAAACCTAAAACAGAAGCACTGCAGTGTTCTGGCATCAGCTGACATCATCCAGCTTGAGTGTGACCCAATAACACCAAGAGTTGGTAAAGTTAAAGCTTGCATAAGACTAAAGTAATGTGTATTTCATCCCTACAGGATTTCTGATTGTCAGTGTAATAATAAGTAGTGTTGCGGATCTTTAACAAGAAAAGGAAGAGTCCATTCTAAAATTACACCATCAGAGCTGGAGTGAACTGAGAGGATGTGTCCAAATCTCATTTGCAAAGAACACTGCTGTTTATATCAAGTAAACTATGTTAAAATCAATTAAAATAACTCAGCATTTCAACAACCAACCACTGTTAGATGAGGAAAACAAATAAACAGGTTTCAAATCAACTAACAGATAAGTTAGACTTGTGTCATATATATGCAGTACAAATATTCATATATGTATATATATATATATATATATATATATATATATATATATACATCTGCCTTAGGGTAGTAAAACAGATTCTATTCCTGTCAGGAAAGGGAAATTTCAGGTGAGGAAGAAAGTGCAAAGACGTTTTGGATAGAATCATGCTCATCTACAGCTAAAAATAACACTACATGCTACATTTGTAATCTTCAAAATGAAAACAAAAAGACAAATAATACATTTTGGCTCAAAAATTACTGCCTAAACATACAATATGTAACTTAGCAGCACTTATCATCAACATTCATAGCCTTGGCTCAGGGTCGAGCTTCCTGCATCTTCCTACCACTGAACAGTATTGCACATTAAAACAGAAAAACCTTTAAGAGGTGGCAGCAATCTGCACAATGGTTTACATCATAATGCTTCTTCTTCCTGTGAGATCTAATGCAGTGTGTGCTAAATCAAAGCCAAACCACCTGATTGCCTCTACAGGGAATGAGACTTTTGTTAAGGCACACGTTGCAAAAGATTTCTTCACACAAGATGATAGGTTGAAGAGTGTATTGCACTCATAATCTGTGCAAAATATTTTCATGCCATGACACCAATACAGCGAAGATGACTGAGTAGACTTTGCTAAGAGACCAGCTCATTAACAAACAACACCTATTTTTGTGCCGGTGGTTTTACTTAGTAGCCTTTTAAACAAGATTGAATGTCATCTTGTCATGAAATTTCTTCCATTTACATTGGCATTTAAAACCAAATTGCTGAGTTCAACTGATTTTTTTCTGATCTAACCCACAAAAAATGGAGAAAAAAAAGCATCAGGTTCAGGATGCTTAATCCTAAAAGTGCAAACTAGAAATATGCAGTTGAATAAACAAATGTTATTTTATTTTAAACCAAACTGGCAATCAAAAACTAAAACATTATTCTATCAGATCTTGTATTGACAGAAACAAACTTCACTGTGTACTTTGTGGCATATAACCCTCTTTATCCTTGTGGCTCAATGCAAATAGTTTATTTATCACCACTTTTACCAGAAAATCAATAAATTTCAGTGGTGTATTGTGCATGAGTTTCAGGAATGAGAATTTCACTCTCAAATCATAGTCCTCTTCAAACTGTCATGTATCATTAAACAGCAACCAGGACAAAAGTTAAAGCAAACTTTATTATACCCTGTGGTTCTTTACACCTGCTGTCAAATTTCTGATTCTGCCGTCAAAGGCATTGATTCTAAAGGCAAAGAGTCCAGGTTGCATTCGGAGTCTGACACCAGATCTGTGTTTCTGTCCTCAAGTCCACCAACCTCATCATCTCTCATTAGCCTGTTTTCCTCGTCCTCAAACTCCTCCATCTCAACTTTTTCGAGAGCCACTTCATTCTCATAACAAAAGGAGTTCCTCAAGCTTGAAGCATTGGACTTCTTCTCTGCCAGTTCCCTGGCACTACAGCTGGGCGTGCTGGGCACCTCATAGGTGTTGTCAAAGCGAGAGTAGTCCACTTTGTAGTAGTTCTTCTCTTCAAAGAGCACTTGCTCGAAGCGGTGTCCCCAGAGGATCTCAGCAGCGACATAGGAGCTCCGACACTGAGTGGTCATGGCTGTAGCCTCAACCATGCCCTCGAGAATCACCACGATCTCAAACTCTGATGTTTCCAACTCCTGTTTGTTCATCTCATAGAAAGGGCTTTCCTCATCTATTTCATGTACGATAGTAATTGGAGACACCAGGAAGATTCTGTCGATGCCACTATCAAAGCCTACATCGATGTCTACCTGATCCAGGGGGATGAACTCTCCCTCTGCAGTGGTGCGGGACTTGAGCAGCTGGGCCCTTACATGGGCCTCCACAAGGTGACTCTTCCTCAGGTTCCCCACTCGCCACATCAGACAAAGTTTGCCGTCCCTCATGGCCATTGTGGCAAAATGGCTGAACACCAGGGTCTCGTTCCTCTTTTTGGGCTTTGCCATCTTAGCCATGACAGCACCGATAATAAAAGCATCAATGATGCAGCCCACAATGCTCTGAAATACCACCATAAAAACAGCAATGGGGCAGTCCTCTGTCACATAGCGATAACCATAGCCAATTGTGGTTTGGGTCTCAACTGAGAATAAAAAGGCAGCTGTGAAGCTGTCCACATTGGAAACGCACATTTGAGTATTATTTTCTAAGTCCCCATAAGAGAGGGCCACTAACCAGAAGACAAAGCCAAAAAACAACCAGGACAACAGGAAGGACAAGCAGAATACGAGCAGCATCCAGCGCCAGCGAATGTCCACACAGGTGGTGAAGATATCTGCCAGGTAACGCTGGCCTTTCTCACTCATATTGATAAACTGCACATTGCAGTGGCCATCCTTACTGACAAAGCGGCTCTGACGCTGGTGTTCTGCATGCCCCTTGTTGACATTGCCATTTCCGTAGCCATTTGGGACGGCAATGGTTGCCAGCTTCATACCATCTTCTTCGGAGGACACAATGCTGTAACGATGGCTTCGCACACTCCCCATCACTTCCATCTGGGGGGGCTGGGCCGCTTCTGCTTTGGAAAACAGTCTAAGTTTTTGGTAGAAGCGTTGAAGAAACAGTTTTGAATGCTCCCGTGGACAAACTCAAGAAGAAAATGTGGACAACAGGACTCAATCCTGTGGAAGGGAGGGAACACTGGGGCTGTGTTTCTGGCAGTGCTTTTCACCGTTGGTGAGGGCAGCTCACTCCTCTCTGACGCTTGATTTGAACCTCATCAGTGAAGTGGGCTGTGGAAATTACAGACAGAGAGAAAACCTGTTTTAAAGTAATTAGCAGAACAAGAACTAAGAACAAGTGCATGTGGGTGTATGGTTACATACTGTCTAAATAATGCATTATACACTCCGTATTAGTGGCATGATTCTTGCACAGGGTACTTCGGGCAGCCAAAGAGCATAGTGAATGTATCAGGTGACAATTCTCAGTAATAGATTAAAAATTTGATTGCACCACTTCAGTGACTTATTGTAAATATTAATTAGCGATGTTTTCTGCCGTCTGTGAAGAGCCGAATCAATTTACAGTTCAAGTTCATATTATTCAAATTAGCCTCTGCAACAAAGATGCAATATAAGTAGCAGCTCTGAACAAATGTATCTCTAAATTTCACACAAATGCACTGTAAGCAACATGTTGCATATATTTTACAAACTTACACCACATGCACTAATTATAACACTTTATCTCTGTCGCCATTTCTGTTAGAGTTACAATGAAGCACAATTAATGAACCAGTAACCTTGTATTATATGTAACTGAGCAACAAGGACAGCTGAATTAGAAAACATATTGACATGGTGTATGTGGCATGAGAGGTCCATTAAAATACAACACCACAGGCTACAAAAGGCTATGGACTGCCCGATATGCTGTGCTAGTGCCAAAATAACCCCACTTCCAATTTTTAACTCATCTCATCTGAGTTTAATTATTGTGTCCAAATGGAAAAGGTTAATAAACTAAATCTAAAGTTTTTTTTTTTAACTATGGTCATTGCTCTCAATTTCTAATACAGGTTAAAACCTTAAAGGCACAGTGGACTAAAGAAATGAAAATCTTATCTATATATCTTATCTATATATAATGCTATTTTCCTATTTCTAGACCATTACACAGTTATGAAAATGTTTAAAAGTCTCAAACGATGTGCAGGTGTCCCTTCATCAGCTTTGTTTTTTTCATTCCTAATAATTCCATCCAGGAATGTTTGGCCACATTCACCAAATGAAAAAAAGACCACAAAGACTTGCCTACTTATTCGCCAAACTACACTGTCATGTTTATCTACTGAGCATACTAATGATTCAGTCAGCCTCTCTGTTTTGCAGTATAGTGTACTGTGGCTGTCTAACGAGTGTAGACATAACATGGTCTGTGCAAATCCGATCTCTAACTTTTGAGATTCACACTGCATCAATCACAACCACTCTCAAATTTGCATCGTTTGCTACTTTTACGCACTATGTCACATCCACTACTGAAGATTGTTACATGGTGGCACATGAGGGCTTGCAGTGTCTGCACAGCCTGTGATTGTTTGTTTTGCATGCGTTCTCACTTAGAGTCAACAGCTGAGGCAGATGGAAAGTGGTTACATAAAGCTGCTCCATTTTTCATTTCACAAATCAATAGCTATGGCCAATCATCCAGCAGTAACTTTGATTAAAAGCTTTCAAAACATTTGTTCTTTTATCAAATTATATTAATATATTGTCAATATCTATGAGAATAACTTTTTTTTTTAATTAATGTTACTCATTCATAGTTTTATTTCATCATGAGCTGCAGAGTTTTGTAAGATTAGGCAGAGGATGTGCAGACCATCCGTTCCACATCCTGTAGCCTTTAAATCAGATTTCACTTTCATATTAATAACATAAATATTAACTATACGAATAAATGTTTAGGCTTACATAGGATGTAAAACTGCACTTTTCAGAGGTGGAAACAATTTATCTATTAACCTTTTTTAAATGAGACGAGACATCTGGAAATGCACCATTATACTTCCAAATAGAGGTCACATTACATCTACCTGTTGGCGCTTGCAGTGGAAATCCGATCCTCTCTTGCCGTGATAAGTCCGATCTGCACCAGATTTGCACAATTCTTCTCTTTTACACTTTCGGCTCTTTTGTTATACTCTCCCGTTGTCCCGTCTGGAGCTGTAAATTCTGCCATAACCCTCTGCAGCGATACTGGAGAAGATAGTTGCGGTTGCAAAGACAGACTTTAAAAACACGTGTGCACAGCCACGCCCCTGACACTGGGCTCGCCAATGGAAAGCTGCAGCGCCTGTTTGAGGATCTGAGTCCCCAAATAGTCAATTTACTTTGAGTTGCGGAGTGAGTGAGACGGGTTGATTCCGCGTAGTTTTGGAAATTTTATGTTGGAATTGGAAATGAGTAGCCTAACGGTAGAACTCGACTGAAGCATAAGAGTCGCAGAGGTGCAGGCATTACTAAAATGGTCCAAAGCAGTTCAATTAATGAACTACAGATGCGCGTGGAGAACGAAACAGGGATTTTTCTTCTATTTATAAGACTTCAGCAATTAAACTGAGTGTGGAGGAGGCTACCTACAGTTGAAGCCAATATTATTGTAATTAATTAATGTGAAGAAGACCTCTCAAAATGAACAAAAAGTACATTCCCGAGCTTTATTTTGTTTATTTCCAAACAATTAAAAAAAAACAAGATAAATTAACAAATTTACAAGACCTTATCATGTCATCCCTGAAAAAAATGTCCTTTGGGGAGCAGTCCATTGTTGATTTGATGTGTACATTTATTTATTTTTCTACAGAAATGTTTGCACGATCACCTCCTCTGTGATGTCAAAAGTCACCCGGCAAGCGTGGCCGTTTCTCTTCACTGATGGGAAGGGTGGACTTCCCTCTGCAGGAAATCTCCCTCTGTCGTGAGCCTCTGCGCAGAGCATGGGTACCGGCACTCAGGTGCTCTCATTAAACAGGGCATAGTTCACCTTGTAGCGCTTCTTGCCTATTTTCAACATGTCCTGGAAACGCTGGCCCCAGCGGATATCTGCTGCTTTGTAGGAGATACGAGTTTGATGCAGCATCCCTGTGGAGTCCCCAGTGTAGGTGAAAGAGACCACCAGTTCAAAGTCCTCGTCCGGCAGGCCATCAGGGCTCAAACTGTAAAGGGGACTCCCCAGCTCCAGCTTGTGAATTATAGTAATTGGTGTGGCAAGGACAATGTCCCTTTCCTCGATGTCCAAGTCCTGGTATGACATCACAACAGAACCCAGTGGCTGCTTCACATAGCGGATTAACTGGGCCCTTACGACCCCCTCGAGAATATGATTACCTCTGAAGTCCCCAAGGCGCCATGAAAGACACAGAACCCCATTTCGCAAGTTGACCACTGCAAACCTGCTGAAACCCACTGTCTGAGCTCTTTTACGAGCAGATGCCATCTTAGCCACAACAATGCCAATTACAACTGTGTCAAGAAGACAGCTAAATACATCTTGGATTGTAACCACAATGATAGCTATAATACAGTTCTCAGTCATTACCCTGAAGCCATAACCAATGGTTGCCTGGGTCTCCATCGAGAAGAGAAAAGCTCCAGTAAAGCCACGCACGTTCTCCACACATGGTTCATTATCTAATGTGTCAGTGTCTCCATTTGCGTGTGCGATGAGCCAATAACAGAGACCAAAAAACAGCCAAGAGAGAATGTAAGAAAGGAAAAAGAAGAGTAACACCACCCTCCAGCGGATCTCTACAAGAGTGGTGAATATGTCCATGAAATATGTGCTCCAGTCCCCTGGGGCCTTTCGGAACGCCACAAGTAACCTGCCATCTTTATTCATGAAGCGCAGCAACCTCCTCTCTTTACCACTTTGTCGGCCCAATGTATGGACTGTGGTGCTGTACGTGTCAATGACCTGCTCATCCCTTTCTGTGCTCATTCTGACGATGACCACTGTTCAGTCTCCTGCTGAAAGATGAGGGGGAAACACAAGATTAGCATCTCAGATGTATTTTTCAAGTTGAATACCCTGACAGTGTGTTCATAAAGAAGAGGGGCAGCATTTTACTCATTACAAGTTACTAAAATGTAAAAGTCCCTCAAACCTGTTTCTTCAGCAAGAGCACTCATGTTTGAGCAACCAGTAGAGATCACAGTAGGCCTATGCCTCAGGGCATCATCAAGAGCAGTGCCTGGCTCAGGGTGTGAATTATTTACCAGAAGTTTCTCTTTGAACACGTATGCTGAAAGTTGGAGGTTTCAGAACCAACTCAGCACCAAAACTATTTTTATAACATTAATAGAAATCACATTTATACTCACATAGCATTTGTTCATCTGTTACACTGTACTGACAGAAATCATTTCTTTAAGAAAAGACATTTCTTCAAGGTGCGCAATGGTGCGATGGTTAGCACCGTCACCTCACAGCAAGAGGGTTCCTGGCTTGAATCCCGGCTGGGGTCTTTCTGTGTGGAGTTTGCATGTTCTCCCCGTGTATGCGTGGGTTCTCTCCGGGTACTCCGGCTTCCTCCCAACGCCCAAAAACATGCATAGGTTAGGTTAGGTTCATTGGTGAATTATCACTAGGAGTGAGTGTGAGTGGGGATGTTTGTTTTCAGTTTTCTATACCTGATTAATCCAACTCAGGGTCACGGTGGGGCTGGAGCCTATCTCAGCTTTCATTGCGTGAGAGGCAGGGTTCACCCTGGACAGATCGCCAGTCCATCACAGGGCCACACAGAGACAAACAAGACAAACAACCATCCACACTCACACTCACTCCCAGGGATCATTTAGAGTTACCAATTAACCTGACCTGTTTTTGGGTAGTGGGAGGGTGCCAGAGTACCTAGAGAAAACCTGAATATACACAGGGAGAACATGCAAACTCCTCACAGAAAGGCCCCAGCTGGTATTCCAACCTGGAACCATCTTTCTTTGAAGTAACGGTGCTAACCACATTACCACCTTGGGGCCCTATTTTTTAATCAGTTTGGCTTATTTCTTTTTTTCTACAATACATTGACTATTACCTATTTCAGAAAAATAGAGAAAAGTACAAAAATGTTTAAGTTATCCATGTCTTACATTGCAAGCCCTATGAGCGTGCTTCTCGGTTAATTAAGCAAAATCTTGACCTCGGCGCAGTGCAGTTATTGTTATGCTCTGTCCTCATGAGGGTAAATCATTACACTCCAACCAACAGCTTCCACCTCTAAATGTTACCTGAAATGTCAAACTTTAACCAGACTTTATGTTACAGTGTTGAGCACTCTCCCTCACAGATCCTCCTGTCAGTCAGAGTTTTCATTGCAAAACTGAGTCAGATGTGAGAACATGTAGCTGATGTTAATCTCAGTTTATGACAAATGGCTTATCAAGAGTTCTAATTTTACAGCTTCAGGGGTTTAATTGTATAATTAAACAGCCATGTGTTACTGCCTTCTGTCTTGGTAGTGTTAGTGTAATAATGCTAAGTGCAGTTCCTGTCAGCCAAATAAATGTGAGTTCATATGAGATATTATTCTAGTTCACTGCGATAAATGAGCAGAATATGTAAATAAAAATACACACATGAGGCATCTAGTGGCAAAACTGCCCTAACGCTTAATCAAGCTTCTGGTTGCTGCATATTGATAAATGCTCAGAACATAACAATGTGATACACCTTAAAATCTGAAGTGACATATCTCGTCCCTCTCCTTATTCCTTTTCCAGTGAAAGTTATTTCCCTATATTGATGCAACAGTTTAGCGTCTAAAAAACAGAAAGAAACATACGATAGAAGTGCAAGATACAGGGTTAACCCGCATTACAAGTAAGATAATATGTAACCCATGAGCTGCAGCAATCAGAGACTGCATGTCCAAGGACAAGGACAATCCAGGTTAGGAAAAAGGTCAATAAGGAAGGTCTGCCCAGCCTAGAGCTGGTCTGCCAAGAATAGCCTTTCCTGCTAAGGTATGGTTATTTTGGGATATCAACTTTGCTTCATTTTTCATTCTTTCTTTCTTTTCAGATGTATTGTTTTTTACTTTTAATGACATATATTTTTGGCATGATAACCCAAACTGTCTTTTATTAATCCCTCTACCTGGCGCTGCATTCAGTTACAATAACAGCTTCAGACAATACTTTGTGTGCTGTATGTGAGCAAAGTGAGCTAGAATCTCGATCTCAACCTTATACATGCAATTACCAACATATGTAAACATGATTTAGTTTATATGTATTGCAATGAGTTTGCTGCATTTCTTGTTAAAGAAAACAGAGGAAAGGTTTATGCTTGATGCCATTTAAACTGGTTGTAATAATTGCTTTTTTTTCCATTTCTAAAAGTAGAGACAAGCGTACCATATATTAAGCAGTGGATGAAATAAACAATACATTTCTTATAATTAAGATCATTAGAATTTTAAATGATATTGTAATCAATATCCTTGATTAAGTAAACTTGTCTTTAACTGGAACAAATATTTGAGCAGTCAACTTACTTGCAGAGTGGAAATTAATTTGGGTCAGGGTTAACAAAAGTCCATCAATTCCACCAAGCATTAGACGGAGTGTTGCCCAGGCTGAAGTAACCTTCACTTGCTTGAAGAACATGACATTATTGGGGGCTGGCCTGGTCCTGAGGCAAAGCCCCATTTTGTTCTGATATCACTGCAATTACTTCACTCTGAAACCTCATTGGACCAACTTGAAGCATTTATGACCTATGGAATATTTTGGAAGTTCCTCAAGACAAAAACAACCGAACGTCCTCCAGCTGTTAGTCCCAGAATGATAAAACAGAAGTTGTGCAATCAAAGTAGTCTTTCGCATTATAAAAAAGCTAAGAAATATGGATTATTTAGCAGGCTATTTTTTCAAGGATGTCCATTTCAGTTATTTTTCTCCGAACTTCTATGATTCATTAGACAGGAAGTTAACCTTTGCTCAATCAGACGGCATTTCCATTGGATTCGATTCAAGGATTTTCACAGCCACAATTGACCATAAGATCCACAAGATCACACCTGAACCGCCAGGACACACTGACGTTTAAACCACTATTATTACAGCTGTAGGATAGTCCAAAGGTGTTCTTGAACAAAGAGTTCAATAACACCAAAACAACCTTATCGTGTTTTTTGAAAATAGATCATGAATCAGGTAGCAGCCATCCCCATACTCCCACCCCCCAAAAGCAGGACAACTGAAAGCTACCGGATTCAGTATTTGACTTGTAAGGTGAAAACAGAGATGAGAGACATTCTTCTGGGAGATAGCATGTCAGAGATAACAGGAAATAGTGTGTCATTTACAGGCACAAATATGGTGAAAAGGTACCAAATTGATTATTTTTATTGATTTCAATTACCTTCGCAAGACATCACACTGAAATGAAACAATCTCATGAATGATGTACAGATCTATAAATTCAGGCAAATTCATCTATTTTTCTAAAATGTCAAGCAATGACATTCTGCACTGACAGCCATGCTTCAAGATTTGATTTAACAAGCCGACTTCTTGTATAATTACATGTAATTAATGCAAACGAGGGGTCAAAAGGTTGCAAAAAAACACTCAAGCTTTCCACAGAAAAACAACATGAAACCACAGCAGTGTGGAGTTATTCCTGTGTGTTTGTGTGTGACTGTATGGGTGTAGGTGAAAGAGTGTAAGGATCTGTAAGGATCTCAGCACTGGCTGAAAAGGTTCAAAACTGGGAGTAAATCTGCCCTCTACTGCTGCAGTCGTAGAGTGAGAGTAGATTTAAAACGTCATCACCAGGCAGACAGAAATGGCTGTTTACACCTAATACACTTGAAATGAGCCTCTATGATGCTCAGAGGGGAGAGAATGTAAAGATAAAACTATTAAAAGGGATTTTGCATAATAAGTAAGTGAAAAATCTGAACTGTATTCTGGGCAATCAGCCATGGAGCTAATAAATATTCACCACAAAGCAGGAACTTAAAATATTTTCATGAACTCCATTTAATTCCAGGAGTCTATTTAATTAATCTAGTGTTTTCATTCTTATAGCGTCCCTATCTTTTCTGCTACAGAAGAATATTACATTTGTGTGTCATAATGGAAAGGTATATATACTCCATTTATACTCCACCTTTTCACATACTGAGATTTATAATGGGTTGCATTATTTAGAAAAAAAAACCCATACACCTTAATAAGCCCACCAGTGAAATGAATGTATATGGCAAACACAACACACAATAAAACCTGAATTCATCATCCAACTGTCCATTCAAAAGGTTTTTTTTTAAATGTCACTCCTTTCTTCAACTACGCCAGAATCCACAGCGGCCTCAGGTGTTTATTCTGCTTTTATGACAGGTCAACCAGATCTTGTCACGTAAGATCATGTCTCAATTACTTTCTGATTCAGCTCGCTCTCCTGTAAGGCAGCCATAGTCCCATTGTAAAACGGGGAAGATAAATGATAAATGGAGCAACCTGTATGAGCTGGCAGGTAAGCAGACAATGGGCATAATTGCACTAAATGTTCTCACTGTTTACACAGGCTTACTGAGGCCACTCTGTAATCAATTATGATATTCTATAGGTACTCTTCAGCTATTGTGGGTCAGTCGCATTGTCTTATAGTGTGCCTGGAGTTTATGCTGTATAAACATCATAGACTGGCTTATTTAAGAGTCGTGTCAGTCCGAAACCAACAGAAAGAAAAAGCCCATAACTGGACATTTATGCAGTCCTTGGTTATATGTGAAGTCTAATTGTTAGCAAGTCTGCGGCGAGAAGCTGGACAGTATGGAGAAAGCAGTCTTCCTACTGATTTTACTCACTATAGGTAAGTATTTTTTTAAAACATACTTCAGTTGTTAAAGTAACCTCATAAAGCAAAAGGAAGATGTAAAGAAATATTTCCAAAATAATTGGATCCCACTTGTCTTCAATTTTAGGGGGTGCATTTGCTGAATCCACATGCAGAGATCGCAGATGTCTGGCTGAAAAGTTAATCAACAAAGGTTATTTAGCTCAGCCTCAGGGTGAAAACTGCACTCTTCCAATTTTTGTGCCATTCATTGAGTATCAAACTCTGGCAGTTGTAAGTACCTCAATCTTAAATATTTCACTGTGGATATGACAAAGGTTACTCAAATCCCACTGCGCGTGGCTGCCCTTTGTTCAAGATAGCCAAACAAGTTTTGTTAACGCAAACCTGGAGAATGTGTTCAGAATGAATTCTAAGAAAAAAACATGTCTTAGAAATTGTATTCAACCACACAGTACTGAAACAGAGATCAACTTTTAACACTTTCATCATGATTATAAGATTCTGTATGTTTTGTCTGACCCATTATCATTTTAACAGGACACAAAGAATCTCCGCCTGATTAGTCGCCTGTTGGCCAATATTGTGAGTTTGAAGGTGCTTTCAGACAACAAACATGAGAAAGCAAAGAATATGTTTCACTCATAGTGACTTTGATGTTGACTCACAGAGATGGATAGATCCTGCGTTGGCATGGGACACATCAGTTTACAAGTATGATGAAGTGGTTCTACCAATAAATAAAGTCTGGACCCCAGAAATTCATGTAACAAATGGGTAAGTTTGTCAAATATAGTATAAGCTTCCAAGTATTATCACAAACTCAATTTCTGGAACTTTAGACACTTAGCCTGTGCCATCTCTTATCTCTTTTGAGTGTAGAATACTTACAACCATGACACACCGTTCACAAGATTTGCTGGTATCAAGTAATGGCACAGTCCAGCACAGTGTGATCATAAATGCAGAGGTGAACTGTGAAGTCAACCTGTTCAACTATCCCTTCGCTGCTGATGAATGTCCTGTTGCAATCCAAAGCTATTCAACTGGCGGTAAGCTCAGAAATTCACTTAATCAAAAATCTATTCATAGGAATTATCTTAGCACTCACTGTTGTGTTGTTTCATCAGTATCAAGAGAGGATAGATGTATCAGTTGCCCAGAAGAACATGCGTGATCGCAGACCCTCTTATAACACGCTCTAAATTACAATATAACACAACAACAGTAGATTTTTTTTACTATCAAATATACGCACTTGATTCTGCAGCAGCTTTTGCAAATAATGCATTGAGACGGATAATGTAAAGATTTGTAGTGTTTGATATTTGTGAAAATATAAAAAAGCATCTAACTTTGTAATTAAGAGATTTATCTTTATTGTAAGTCACGCTCTCAGAAATGGTACAACTTTACTATAACTCATGTGTCAGCTCGTGTAATTAACAGGTAGCCATTAAGATATCATGATTAAAAGTCTGTGTGCAGGATGTGGCACAGATTTGGTCTTAGGAAAAGTCAAGATGGTCGACAGTTCACACGGAGATTGGGAAACAAATTTTGTGTCCCTGAGGAAACAACGAGATGACCGTAATTTCATCATGGTGAGTTCATACACACAAGTGATATTTTCAACATTCTTAAATTAGATATCAATTCACATAAATTCCAACCAAAATTGACATTTGCCTAAGACATTTGAATCTTAGGGACAGCTGGTGTCCTGTGCGATTGTTATGTAGAGCTGAGATTGACTTCCAGGTTTCTCAACATAAATTGATATATGAAAATTTAAGAGAAATCAAATTTGAATATAATTCCCATGCCCTGGGATCCTGCTATCAGAGGTGTGGTGGCTAGAACTGTTGCCACACAGTAAGAGGGTTTCTGTTTAAAATTGTCAATGACTCATTCTCCACATGGGAGTGTTTGTTTTATTTCCATTTCGGCATCAGCGCTGCTGAAATGAAATAAACAAGAAAAAAAGCTGGAAAACGTTTCATTGGACACAAAACACGCATGCCTGAGTGCAGAACAAGTCATCTACATTTTCAAATATATTTTTAGGGAAATAACACTGTACCATGATGACACCATGGTGATACTTACAAAATGTCTTTTTTGTGATTGTTGGGGTAAATAATGATGTGTAGAGGACGTTTAGATAAATACAGATCATAAAAACACTTAAAAACCAAAGGTGCCCTCATGAGAATTTATAAATTTGACATCCCTAGCCCAGGTGCACGTTTGTTAACCAATTTAAACAAACCCCTGAAAGTAAAAAAAACTAAGTTCCTATCATTCTCCACTGAAAATTGCCTTAGTCTTTTCATTATATGAGTTACTATGAAACTATATCTCTTGTACATTTCAGGTGGGACTGCGCATCAAATCTACAAATCCCTTCATAACATTATTGCTGCCCAGTTTTCTGCTCGTCTTGGCCGATTTAGTCAGCTTTGCTCTGCCACTGGGAGGCGGGGAACGCAGTACATTTAAAGTCACTCTGGTGCTCAGCTTCACCATGTTCCTCAACATCCTCAACCAGGAACTCCCTGGCGACAGTCAGTGCAGCCCCATCATCCGTGAGTCATTTTGCACACAAACACCAACTTGCTCATTTACAATGTACACAAACAGCATCCATCACAGCATACAAACCCTCTACATGTACTACAGGAATCCACTTCTGTGTATCCCTGGTTCTCCTGGTGCTAAGCATGCTGGAATCAATGGTTCTGACACGGGTGGCCCAAGACGGTTGGATAATTTTTTCCTGGCCCAAATGCTCTGTTCGTAAAAACACAGGAGAAAATGAGGAGAAAGGAGATGATGGTGAGTAAGGCTTTAGTGTACATATGCAGGCAGAGTCTGTGCTGCATTGGACCCGTTTCAGGTGAGGATAAGGGTTGACCTGGTCTTTCTGTCATTTCAGTCCTAGCAGAGGCCAAAGCTGACATCGGTTTCGTCCAGCTGGATGCATCTGAGGACACTCAAATGCTCAGAAAAGTGGTCACATTTCTGGAAGCTCTTAACACCAAGGATGAGGAAAGTCAAAGGTGTTATAAACTTGCAAACAGAATGGACAAGATCTTTTTCTGGTTTTATTTCATTTTTGGTGGTGCTTACGTTTGCACCATGACTTGGGTAATGGTAAAAAAAGAATGCTCTGTTAACCATTTTCACTTCTGGTACTGACACTGTATAAATGCGTGACTGCCTGTAATATTGTGTCATCACTTCTCATTTGAAATAAACATAGCCAGGCTGAGCAGCTTTCAGTGAAATCGAAGCTTGATTTACCACTAAAACATAAAGACTAAAATTCCAAATGTATTTAACCTCACTATGATATGACATTTTCAGTAAGCATAGATGAGGGGAAAAAAAACTAAACAAATGAAGACATTTTATATTTCACTCATGCCTTGTTTTTTCACTAAAGTCATATGGTAAATAAATACATTTTTTACAATAAGGACACTTGCACATGCAGTGATTAAAGTTATATTCATAGGCTTTACATTAGTAAAATAACAACAAAAATAGAATAGGACTGGTAACTATCATACTATACTATCATGTTTTTAACAATACCTAACTTGATACACCGGTACATGTTGCAAAAGCTTGTGTAAAGGTGTAAAAGAAATTCAGTAACAGAGTGACAGACTGGAAATGCTTTGAGCGACCTTTAGTTGACATATAGTCTTATGAGGCTGATTTTCAGCAACAAATGCTGACACATTTAGCTGTGTGACAAAAGAATTCCTGACATGTATGTGAATGAGAGCAGCTTTATTTGAAATGAAGCTGTATCAATACACACTTACACTTATCTGTTTACAAAAAAAAGATGCAAAAAGTTGAAACTTTGGAGCATGCGCAGGGTACTGTGGCCCCGTCCAGTTTTGTTGAATGTTTACATGGAGGAGTGATCGGTCCCCATTTGCATTATCTGGGTGTGTTAGCCTGGTTATGAAAAGCTTAATCTCACTTTTGGTCAGATTGACATGATGTTTCATCCTTGAACAGAACCTGTAAAGCTGTCATTTATCATAACAGCTTGCTATTTATTACTTTCACACTCTTTGATTTCCTGCTTACCTTTCTTGACTCGAACATCCAACGGCTGTAAACATGTTAATCATAAATGCATTTTTGGTTTTGGCTGGACTAACGCACACGTGTCTCTTCCTTGTCTCACATACACATGCTTGTATATGTGACACCATGTATGAAACATCATATAGGAGTATATGACTGAATACGATCTGTGGAGAAACTGAAATCGTGTATTGAACTATAACGGACACGGATGCCACTTGCAAAACTAACAATTGGTAAAACTCCCCTCTTTGAATGCAGAACTTTCTTAAACTTAACATTTTGGTAAATTACCATACATACAAAAAAAGATTGTTTTGGCAGCATTTCAAAGCTTTATTGGAGCTGCACCTACACCAGAGCTGTCACTTCCTTACATATGTAGCTTCTTGAGTATGTTTGAGCATTTATCGCCATAGAAATCCAGTTACAATAGTTATTAAAAACCCCCCAAAAAAATCAGCAATTACAGATATCGGAAACAAAAGTCACAAAGGTTGTGGATGTTGTTTCCATGTTTGTAGTTGCAAATGTGAAGCACTAGTGGAAAATAGAAAAACAAATGACAGAAGAATATGAAGAAATAAGATTTTGTTGGCAATTACACCATTTATTTGTTGATCACAGAATCTGCTAAAACGTTTACTAATGCTGCGTGTACACCAAGAGCGACCTCAGCGGAAGTCGCTGGAGAAGCTTCGCTTGAGAATTTTTTTTTTTTTTTTTTTAAATACAACTTTATTTTGCTTTACAAGATACAAATATAGTGCAAAAACATGACAAATATCATTAATAATAAATGAAGAACAAATAAGCATACCAAAATAAATACATACATAAGTACTTTAAATAATAAATGAAGAGAGAGAGAGAGAGAGAGAGAGAGAGAGAGAGAGAGAGAGAGAGAGAGAGAGAGAGAGAGAGAGAGAAAGAGAAAGAAAAATATATAGAGAGAATATACCAGGGGACATGAACAATGAGGATTACACTGAGTTAAAAATTTCAAAGTGGGAGACTAGATTTATAGTTTTGATAGCTTTCTTATTATTAGAGGAGGAAATTGACTTAAAATATATCTGGAGTTCTATCATGAAAGCATAAAAATTGGGTTTCACTTTGGCAAATTTACATTTGTGGATGTAATATTTAGCAAGAATTAAAATGAGATTAATTAAAAAATATTCTTTTTCAGCAGGAGCATCACTCTTTATAAAACCAAAAATTATATTTTGCAGAAGGAGCTTAAAATCACAGTATATATGATCTAAAATAAATCTACAAATATCTTGCCACAGCTTACGGGTATATTCACATTTCCAGAACAGATGAATAATGGTCTCAGTACGATTGTCACAAAAGGCACACTTCAGATCAAGATCAACAAATTTGAATTTGATAAAGAATGATTTAACCGGGTAACATCTATGAATAATTTTGAATGACACTTCTTTAACCTTGTTAAGCACAAAGAATTTTTGAGGAAGAGACCAAATTTTATCCCAGCATAAATCATTTACACAACTATTCCAGTGAAAAATTACAGGAGAAACAGATCTGATATTACATTGGAAAAGAGCACGAATTTTACAATTTTTCTTTTTGCTAGAAGAAGGGACAAAACATATTTTCCCAACTGGTGAGTTGGTTACCTCAGTGAAGGGAGCATCAAGTATAGAGGCAGATGTGTTGCTTTTAAATAACATTATTACACCAGGTGGGATTGCATCAAAGATGATGGCAAATTGTTTTGGTGTTACGGGTATTCCATAAAATTGAAGGAACTCCTCATAAGAAAATAAGTTACCATTGCTATTAAATAGTTGTTTGACCCAAATTATATCATTGTTGAACCACTCCCTTAAGAAGATTGATCTGTTCTTTTAAAGTATATCTTTGTTATTCCATATGGAGTAACGGTGTGGTGAAAAATTGTGTTTGTATATCATTGACCATGCAAGTAGTGCTTGTTTATGAAAGTTAGAAAGACAAATAGAAATTTTCCCTATGTTATAGTTACATGCTAAGAGGACTTTTAGGCTGCCAATTTTAGAAAAAAATATGATTGGAGATACAGTTCCACATTGAATTTGGGTTTTTTAGAAATTGATTAATCCAATTGATTTTAAAGGTGTTGTTAAAAGAAGCAAAGTCCAAAAAATTAAGTCCCCCATTCTCATATGTGTTTATGACAACAGATTTTTTTATGTAATGCATTTTGTTCTTCCATAAAAAGTTGAACAACATCTGATCTATCCCTTTAATGGTTTTATTTTCAATATGTAATTAAAGGGCCGCATAAGTAAGTCTAGATATTCCTTCTGCTTTTGTTATTAGAGTTCTGCCTCTTAAAGATAAATCTCTTAATAGCCATAGATTAAATCTTTTTTTTAGCCTTTTCTATGATTGGGATGAAATTCAAGTAATTTCTGACTTTCTGATCTTTAGTGATGGAAATTCCTAAATATGTTACCTTATCTTTGACAGGAATGCTCGCTATTGAGCGAGCAGCTGAGTCTTTCACTGCCAATAATTCACATTTATTCACATTTAGGTATAGACCAGAGGCTTTAGAGAACACATTAATTATATTAAGAGCACGAGATACTTGAGAGGAGTCTTTTAAGAACAAGGTTGTATCGTCTGCTAGCTGACTAATAACGATTTCCCTTTCTGCCACTGCGATGCCTTTCAGAGTACTTGAATTAATATGGATGGCTAAAATTTGGGTGACAAGGAAGAAGAGGTAAGGGGAGATCGGACAACCCTGCCGAATTCCACGTTCGACATCAAAATGTGGGGTTGTGCCAGAACTCAATTTAATAGAACAGTTACTATTTGCATATAGTGTTCGAATAGCTTGTTTAAAAAACTGCCCAAAACCAAACTTTTCTAAAGCACTAAAAATAAATTGGTGTTCTACAGAATCAAAGGCTTTAGTGAAATCTAAAAATAGGATATAAATGTCTTCAGATATTAAATCAGAATAATCTAAAATATCTAAAACCAATCGTATATTATTAGAAATGTGTCTGTTGTTCATGAATCCAGACTGTGATTCATCTATAACAGAATCCAAAATTAGTTTGAGCCTTTTGGAAAATGCAATTGCTAGCACCTTATAATCATTATTTAAAAGGCAAATAGGCCGCCAATTGTCGATAAGTAATACATCCTTTTTAGGCTTTGGAATAAGTGTGATTAAACCTTGAGTTAATGTTGGGGGCAGTGATTCATTAGCTATGCTTTCTGTGAACACCTTCTGTAAGAATGGGGCTAATTGTTCCACAAATGCTCTGTAAAATTCAGAGGTGAATCCATCCACACCTGGAGACTTATTATGTTTGAGGCTATTTATAGAATCAGTTATTTCTCGTAAGGTCAGAGGAGCATCACACAAATCTCTGTCTACATCATTAATATTATTCACAATAACAGAGTCTAAAAAGGCCGAAGCACTTTTATCACAATATTGAAAGTATAATTTGTAGAATAGTAGAATTTCTCTTCGCTTGAAACGCGGAACAGTATCTTTCCATTTGCATGTATGAATAAAATATTTGCTCAAAATGATCACAAGATTAATGACATCAGAGACACCAGAGTCCAGGTTGTCCATGAAAAAAAGAATGTCCTTAGAAGTGAAAAAAGGTATATTAGAAATTTTAAGCGAGACCCAACAATGAATATCAGACCAGAAAACTTTAACATGTTGACAGCTGTAAAAAAGATGATCTGTAGTTTCTATTTCAGAGGAGCAGAAGACACATGGATCAGAATCAAACTTAAATCTTCTATGTAAAAAATCTCCAACGGGGTATACATCAGATATAATTTTGAAGTGGGTTTCTTTTACCTTAGGAGGAATTGGATATTTCATATAAAGAGAAAATGACTTCTTTTTAAAGGCATTATCTAGGTCTTGTCTTTTATTGTTGACATTAAAATGACAAAATATTTTTTGTTTAAATGCTAGGGAGACCAATCTGTTACTACATCTTTTATCTTGAAGCGATACATTATCAATTGTCAGCGAGATCAAGCTAGTGTTGATTGAAGAATATTGCATGGTATTTTGGATAAGATTAAGTAATGGTATGGGAATTGCTTTACAAACCTTGTTATAACTATTACGTGAACTCTCTATCTTATATTTCTTTATAAAGTCATTGTATGACAACAGCATTCCATCTGTATATAATAAATCATGAATAAAACATATGCCGTTATCATACCAATCAGATTTAAACAGAGACTTCCTGTTGATAGTTACAACCCTGTTGATCCATAATACGGAATTGTGAGGGGAGAAGTTGTGAGTAAAAAGCAACTTCCCAAAATCTAATGCTTGCTTGTAGAAGCTTGACAACTTTAACGGTATCTTAGAAACTTCAAAATCACAATTAAACAAAAACTCTAGCCCTCCAACCTTAATAAAATTTTATTGGGAATATGAAACCACATCGATTGAGGCTGGGTAATGCATTCTTTCAACCATTTAATTCTGAAAGCTGCAACAATAGACTCAAAATCTAAAGCATTCAAACCTCCATTTTTATAATCTTTAACTAATTGTGATTTGCGTATATAATGAGTTTTATTTCTCCAAGCGAACTTAATGACTTAAATGACAGAGTTGGACAACTTTATTGCCTTTGGAGAGATAAACATTGAGTGACAGGGATAAATAAGTCTTGACAGACCCTCAGCTTTGGACAGCAATATGCGACCTAGTATTGAAAGATCACGCGTTAAAGGTAGGGTAGGAGATCCTGGATTTTGAGTCCAGCGAAGCTGCATTTTGAAAATACACAGGTAAAAAGTCCCAACCCTTTTCTTCACTTTTCCCCCGAAGGCACGCCTCTAGAGTACATGAACGCGCACGAGCACGAAGGTGCACGAGCGCTGTTCTGACAGCAAGCATCGATCGTTGCCGTATTGAGTATTTAGTATTTAGTTTATGCTAACTATACGTTTAATAATGCTAGGTGCTAGCCAAGCTGGCTCTAGTTTAGCTTCCTGCCAAGCTTCTG
The DNA here is from genome assembly GCF_027942865.1 of Odontesthes bonariensis. Lineage (NCBI taxonomy): Eukaryota > Metazoa > Chordata > Actinopteri > Atheriniformes > Atherinopsidae > Odontesthes > Odontesthes bonariensis. The sequence goes on from NC_134526.1 coordinate 14,177,133, forward strand.
GACGTTCACGGAGCAGGGTACGCGCACAGGGAGAAGGAGGGGGAGGGAGGAGCAGATTGCAGTTTGATAGACGGCATCAGTATCCAATCATTGTGAACGGACCGTTTTTCCTAGATTGTACGTTCTAGAGGCCACTAAAACTTTTCATATTTGTGTCAAAACTTTTAATTAATTGGTTGCAATGGGGGTGTGAAGAGTATTTCAAGCAATATGTAAAAAAATGTTCCAGAAAAAGATCCCCTACCCCGCCTTTAACCAATGATTAAAAACTGTTTTTAGTCTGGGAGAAATATTGGCATTCTCTCTATCACTGATATTTTTTGTTATTACCAAGCCAAGGCTTGGTAATGAGCACACCGTTGTGCTGAAGTAATCTCACGGTTGACACGAAACAATAACTATAAGATTAGTACGACGCCGATTGGTGCTATTGTCTACCATTAGCCTACCTGTTCTCTGTCGTGAATGATTCTTCATTACCACTACACACGCGCTGTCAAGCAGACTGGACTGAAAGTTTATAAACACCATTGTTTTAAAACTTTAGGATTACACTAATCTATGTTGGGAGTCAAGCACAAGACCAACCAAGAGCTGAATGTGCATAGTCAATATTGAAATATAGTAGTAAAAAAAAAAAAAAAATCATTTTCCATTTCAAAATTAAGGGGACATAAACAGTAGACTAACTGGTTTTATTCGATTAATTTTGCAAAATATATACTAACTGGTTTTATATGATTACTTTTGCATACATTGGTGAATGACAAAAAAAATAATAATAATAATAAAAAATAAAAAATATATATATATATATATATATATATATATATATATATATATATATATATATATATATATATATATATATATACACACACATACACACTCACTCTCTGTTCCAGCCACTCCATCCAAGGGCAGACAGTGGAGCACGTGGAAGTTTTTAGGTACCTGGGCACCGTCTAATGTCTGTGAGAAAGACCGGAGCCACACCAAAGACAATTTTCTGTTGTTGTGCCACCTGACATTTTTGGGGGCAATCTGTCTTTACTTCTGTATCCTACAAAAAAAAAAAAATTAACGCTATTTGAAATTCCACTAACCGTTAAGTATCAACAAGTGTCTAATTTATGAAAACCTGGTGTATGTGTAACCAGGGGATGTTACACAGGTCAAAACTTTGACTACGCCAGTCTCATTAAGGGTGAGGCATCACTAGGGCTGCTGTACACAAACAATTTCCCCTGCAGGTTTGAAAGAACTTGAGGACACAGTTGTTGCAAAACATATACTTTCCTTTATTTTCTTCTTCTTGTATAAAACATTCTAAATGTGCAGAGTTGCAGAGAGGGCAGGCGAGTAATAAAAGCACAGTGCTACTCTGATATTAACATGTATAGTACACATTGCGAACTTGAAGCACGGCAAACAAAGAAAACCAACACAGTACATGATCTTACTGCATAGCAGTGGACTGTGTTCACAATGTAGAGGTATACATTTGAGACAGTCACTAGGGTTAGGGGCAGGGGCATAAAAAGAGAGCACGTCAGAGATGTAACAGGGAGCAAGACCGTGTAATGCTTTAAACACTGTTAGCAGAATCTTAAAGTCAATTCTATAGGAGACAGGCAGCCAATGTAGGCCTGCCAGAACAGGAGATGATGAATCATTTTTTTAAAGCATAAATTCCCTGCACGGTATGTACAAAAAAAAAAAAAAAACATTATATTTTTTATTACCTGGCCATTCGTCTGGGGGTGATAGGCACTGGAGACCGAATGCTTAAAGTGGAGCATGTCAAAAATTCTCTCATTTAACTGTGGACAAATTATGTAAAAAAGATTATGGTTCCATGAATGATTTCATTCATGGAGAAGTATGATGAGCCACAAGTTTGTAAATGGGCCAGAATGACAACAACTGAACTGGATTGAAGGCAGTTCTACTGATGCAGACCCCAACACTGTTACTGATGTAAAAAGCTTCTCACCTCGTTTACAAACTCCTTCCCTTGGTCAGTCATTATTCTTTGGACCATACCGAACGTGTACATGATTTTTACAAGTGCTCGGCATACCTCCACCGCTGTCTTCGAAGGAAGAGGGGCGGCAGCAACCCACTTACTGTACAGGTCGGTCATGGACATAATGTACTTATGTCCTCTTTCCGTCTCCTTCAGTTTCAACAAGGTCCAGCCCGATGACGGTCCAGGGATCTGTAACCTGACAAAAATGCCTCATATTTATGTCACCTACATTTTGCAGATGGATACATAAAAGTAACACACATTGTGTAGGTTTTTTCTTGAAAGAATGCAAACCGCCTGCTTGAATTGAATAAAAACTCGCTACCTTTATGGGATGCAGGGCTGGGGCATCCGTTTGGATGGGGTCATTGAGCTGACACTTGTGGCAGCATCTCACCTTAGACAAATAATAACAACCCATAGGAGAATTCTTTCCACTCACATTTTTACTGCGTGTGACGACAAAATCAGACACAATGAGGAACTAGGCATACAAGATGATATGAATAAAATTCTGAATAAAAGTAGGCTTCTTACTTACCCAGCTCTCGACGTCCTTTGTCTGGCCGTCCCAGAAATAGCCAGCAATAGTTTTATTTCTAGTACCCTTTACACCTCTGTGGTTGCCAGACCCAGGGAGATTGTGGCACTCGTTAAGGACGGCAGTTTTTTCCGCGTCACTGGTCACCACCAGCCGCATGTACTGCCGCTTTGGTCCGACATAAAATATGCGACGATCTATTAAAACAAGAAAAATGATAGGCCCAACGAATTTAGATTTTTTGATAAGGCTACGTGAGGTTAAGTCCTGATCGCGAATCATCTCCTTGGCTCGCTGCCAAGTGCTAGTCGGCATCAAGTGAATTCCACACTGACATTCTGACAAAACAACAGAGTAAAACAGCAAAAAAGTCTTGATCGCACATCATCTCCTTGGCTCGTTGTCGTGAACGCTGCCTTTATAAGTGCTAGTAAGCATCAAGCGACAGTTCTGACAAACATTGACATTCTGACAAAACAGAGTAAAACAACAAAATGTAATAACATGATTAATGACAGCAATAAATGCGCCTCCGCTTCCGAGTAAGATATGTTCTATATGATGTCTATGGTCTGTGCTACTCAAATTAAGTAGCTGAGGTAAAACTGTCGTAAATACGCGCCAAATACGCGCCCGGATATCCGGAATACGCGCCCGGATATCCAGAGTACTCACATCCGGTAAACACTCACGTCGGGTCGCTACAAGCATAGACATCATAGCTCACCCTCCATAGAGAAATAATGATTATGGAGAAAAAAAGATGGCGGTAGCGTAAGACGTCCTTTCACCGTGCTCTCAGTACCAAGTCTTTTACTTGCAACTTCTTCTGCTTTGCTTTGCATGAGGGCATAATTAATAACTTTTGAACTTTATAAGTTATATCACTCCCAGGAAGATGCCAAAAACAGCCCAGAAAAGACCTAGTGATCACAACAAGCTGGAAAAAACATGTGCGTCTGCTGATAAAGACCATGATTATACCGGCTCGTTTCCTGGTGCTCTTCAAACTGAGGCTGACAACGAGGAAGACTTTCCACCGCTCCCGGTAACTCCAAGTAAGCCTCCTGTTGCCAAAAAAACGCTTCCAAGTGTGTTTTGTTCAACTAGCAACCCAGACCCCAATGATGCTACTGCTATGCTTGCTAACCTGATCAACGCAAGAAGCGATGCTTTAGAAATGAAGATGGGAAATATGTTGGAAGAAATTAAGGATATCAAAAAGAAAATTAACTCTGTTGAAAAGCGCGCAGAGCTCAATGAAAAGGATACTACGTTCTGCTTATCCCGCATTACTGAGTTAGAACGATATGATCGTCGCTGGAACCTCCGACTTCATGGAATCCCTGAGGCCGAGAAGGAGGACGTAATGAAGGAGGTGCTGCGGGTGTGCCAAGAGGTCCTTCCTCAAGAAAAAGAAAGGCTTCAGATCTTCATTGATGTTGCTCATCGAGTTGGAAAAAAGATCTTCGACACCTCCCGCCCCCGAGCTATCATTATTCGCTTTGTTGCAAGGAGATACCGCGATTACATATGGAAAGCAGCCAAAGAAAACGTCTTTTTGAAAAAAAATGGGCTCCGCTTTGTCGAAGACCTCTGCAAAGTAGATTGTGAATCCCGGCAGAAACTATGGCCGTCTATCAAAAAGGCTCGAGAAGAAGGAAAATCAGCCTATTTTGTCGGTGGCCGTGGTTTCATCAACGGTGTGGAGATTCCCTCAATGTTCAGTTCAATGCAAGATTAATATTAAACCCTTGTGTCTTGCTGGTGTCACGCCCAGAGACTCATGTTTTTAGTTTTCATGTTTAGGTTATGTTTTTGTGTTCAGTTCATGTCCAGGTTTTGAGTTTTAGGTTTTGCCATTAGTTCATTCCCCTCACCTGTTCATTCCCCACCAGCTGCACCCACTCACTTAATCACTCACTCCCTATTTAGTTTCCTGCCTCCCCTTTCAGTTTGGCCGGATCTTTGTTACTGTTAGATGTGATGCCACGTTTCCACGCCACATTTTCGTCAAAGCTAAGTATTTATTCCATGCCATGTCCTTGTTCTTTTGTTTTTGTTTATAGCTCAGTTTTTCTCCGGCTCTGCCGCGTTTTATGTTGTTACTTTGCTTTTTGTTAAATAAATCTAATTTATTTTTTGAAAGTCCGCATCCGTGTCCTCCCTTCCACACCACAACTTGACAGAAAGATCCGGCCAGAAATGGACGCGGCGGACTACACTGCCTTCTGGGAGCTGGCTGGGGACTTCTGGTGCCTAGCGGGATCGAGCTGCACCTCCTGGGAGAAACTGAACTCGTCCAATGAGCTAATTGACTTTTTTTTACAAAAGCAGGTCCTCCTGCACATGTCAGGAGTGACGCACATCTGGGAAGAGGTGAGGTGTGTACAGCGCGCTGCCATGCTGGATATCTTTGGCAGGGAGCCACAGAAGGTAGCCGCGCTGTACACACCCTCCCTCACCACTCCAGCATCCCAGTCCCCGGCCCCAGCGGTTCCTGAGCTGGCCCCGGCCCCAGCGGTTCCTGAGCTGGCCCCGGCCCCAGCGGTTCCAGAGCTGGCCCCGGCCCCAGCCGTTCCAGAGCTGGCCCCGGCCCCAGCCGTTCCAGAGCTGGCCCCGGCCCCAGCCGTTCCAGAGCTGGCCCCGGCCCCAGCCGTCCACGAGGCTTTAGAGCCTGACTACGAGGCTTTAGAGCCTGACTACGAGGCTTTAGAGCCTGACTACGAGGCTTTAGAGCCTGACCACGACCAAGAGGCCACAGGGCCTGACCACGAGGCTTTAGAGCCTGACCACGACCACGAGGCCACAGGGCCTGACCACGAGGCTTTAGAGCCTGACCACGAGGCTTTAGAGCCTGACCACGAGGCTTTAGAGCCTGACCACGAGGCTTTAGAGCCTGACCACGACCACGAGGCCACAGGGCCTGACCACGAGGCTTTAGGGCCCGACATGGACTCACTAGTTCGAGCCCCTCCCTCCCACCCCCAGACTTTGGGGATGTCTGGGATCCATCCCTTAAAGGGGGGGCTCCCCCCCCGTCGGAGGTCCGTCCGACCGTGGGACGGTCCCCGCCTCCTGCTGCTACGCCACGGGATGTCTGGCCGCCCGCCAGACCACCACCTCCTGCTGCCACGCCACGGGATGTCTGGCCGCCCGCCAGACCACCGCCTCCTGCTGCCACGCCACGGGATGTCTGGCCGCCCGCCAGACCACCGCCTCCTGCTGCCACGCCACGGGATGTCTGGCCGCCCGCCAGACCACCGCCTCCTGCTGCCACGCCACGGGATGTCTGGCCGCCTGCCAGACCACCGCTTCCTGCTGCCACGCCACGGGATGTCTGGCCGCCCGCCAGACCACCGCTTCCTGCTGCCACGCCGACGGAAGTCTGGGCGTCCGCCAGACCACCGCCGTCTCCTGCCGCCACGCCGACGGAAGTCTGGGCGTCCGCCAGACCACCGCCGTCTCCTGCCGCCACGCCGACGGAGGTCTGGGCGTCCGCCAGACCACCGCCGTCTCCTGCTATGCCGTCTGCGGTCTGGGCGTCCGCCAGACCACCGCCTGTTCCGGCTACGCCGTCTGCGGTCTGGGCGTCCGCCAGACCACTGCCTCCTGCTGCCCGAAGCCGGTACCACGCCCGTTTCTGGTTCCCCGACCGGCTTCGAGCCCCTCCCTCCCACCCTTGGACTTTTGTGGGATGTCTGGGATCCACCCCTTGAGGGGGGGGCTCTGTCACGCCCAGAGACTCATGTTTTTAGTTTTCATGTTTAGGTTATGTTTTTGTGTTCAGTTCATGTCCAGGTTTTGAGTTTTAGGTTTTGCCATTAGTTCATTCCCCTCACCTGTTCATTCCCCACCAGCTGCACCCACTCACTTAATCACTCACTCCCTATTTAGTTTCCTGCCTCCCCTTTCAGTTTGGCCGGATCTTTGTTACTGTTAGATGTGATGCCACGTTTCCACGCCACATTTTCGTCAAAGCTAAGTATTTATTCCATGCCATGTCCTTGTTCTTTTGTTTTTGTTTATAGCTCAGTTTTTCTCCGGCTCTGCCGCGTTTTATGTTGTTACTTTGCTTTTTGTTAAATAAATCTAATTTATTTTTTGAAAGTCCGCATCCGTGTCCTCCCTTCCACACCACAACTTGACAGAAAGATCCGGCCAGAAATGGACGCGGCGGACTACACTGCCTTCTGGGAGCTGGCTGGGGACTTCTGGTGCCTAGCGGGATCGAGCTGCACCTCCTGGGAGAAACTGAACTCGTCCAATGAGCTAATTGACTTTTTTTTACAAAAGCAGGTCCTCCTGCACATGTCAGGAGTGACGCACATCTGGGAAGAGGTGAGGTGTGTACAGCGCGCTGCCATGCTGGATATCTTTGGCAGGGAGCCACAGAAGGTAGCCGCGCTGTACACACCCTCCCTCACCACTCCAGCATCCCAGTCCCCGGCCCCAGCGGTTCCAGAGCTGGCCCCGGCCCCAGCCGTTCCAGAGCTGGCCCCGGCCCCAGCCGTTCCAGAGCTGGCCCCGGCCCCAGCCGTTCCAGAGCTGGCCCCGGCCCCAGCCGTTCCAGAGCTGGCCCCGGCCCCAGCCGTTCCAGAGCTGGCCCCGGCCCCAGCCGTCCACGAGGCTTTAGAGCCTGACTACGAGGCTTTAGAGCCTGACTACGAGGCTTTAGAGCCTGACCACGAGGCTTTAGAGCCTGACCACGAGGCTTTAGAGCCTGACCACGACCAAGAGGCCACAGGGCCTGACCACGAGGCTTTAGAGCCTGACCACGAGGCTTTAGAGCCTGACCACGAGGCCACAGGGCCTGACCACGAGGCTTTAGAGCCTGACCACGACCACGAGGCCACAAGGCCTGACCACGAGGCTTTAGAGCCTGACCACGAGGCTTTAGAGCCTGACCACGACCACGAGGCCACAGGGCCTGACCACGAGGCTTTAGGGCCCGACATGGACTCACTAGTTCGAGCCCCTCCCTCCCACCCCCAGACTTTGGGGATGTCTGGGATCCATCCCTTAAAGGGGGGGCTCCCCCCCCGTCGGAGGTCCGTCCGACCGTGGGACGGTCCCCGCCTCCTGCTGCTACGCCACGGGATGTCTGGCCGCCCGCCAGACCACCACCTCCTGCTGCCACGCCACGGGATGTCTGGCCGCCCGCCAGACCACCGCCTCCTGCTGCCACGCCACGGGATGTCTGGCCGCCCGCCAGACCACCGCCTCCTGCTGCCACGCCACGGGATGTCTGGCCGCCCGCCAGACCACCGCCTCCTGCTGCCACGCCACGGGATGTCTGGCCGCCTGCCAGACCACCGCTTCCTGCTGCCACGCCACGGGATGTCTGGCCGCCCGCCAGACCACCGCTTCCTGCTGCCACGCCGACGGAAGTCTGGGCGTCCGCCAGACCACCGCCGTCTCCTGCCGCCACGCCGACGGAAGTCTGGGCGTCCGCCAGACCACCGCCGTCTCCTGCCGCCACGCCGACGGAGGTCTGGGCGTCCGCCAGACCACCGCCATCTCCTGCTATGCCGTCTGCGGTCTGGGCGTCCGCCAGACCACCGCCTGTTCCGGCTACGCCGTCTGCGGTCTGGGCGTCCGCCAGACCACTGCCTCCTGCTGCCCGAAGCCGGTACCACGCCCGTTTCTGGTTCCCCGACCGGCTTCGAGCCCCTCCCTCCCACCCTTGGACTTTTGTGGGATGTCTGGGATCCACCCCTTGAGGGGGGGGGCTCTGTCACGCCCAGAGACTCATGTTTTTAGTTTTCATGTTTAGGTTATGTTTTTGTGTTCAGTTCATGTCCAGGTTTTGAGTTTTAGGTTTTGCCATTAGTTCATTCCCCTCACCTGTTCATTCCCCACCAGCTGCACCCACTCACTTAATCACTCACTCCCTATTTAGTTTCCTGCCTCCCCTTTCAGTTTGGCCGGATCTTTGTTACTGTTAGATGTGATGCCACGTTTCCACGCCACATTTTCGTCAAAGCTAAGTATTTATTCCATGCCATGTCCTTGTTCTTTTGTTTTTGTTTATAGCTCAGTTTTTCTCCGGCTCTGCCGCGTTTTATGTTGTTACTTTGCTTTTTGTTAAATAAATCTAATGTATTTTTTGAAAGTCCGCATCCGTGTCCTCCCTTCCACACCACAACTTGACAGCTGGCAGGTCCAGTCTAGATGGTTGGATGGATGGTTTTGAACTTCAATAGGGTACTGTTCCACGGTGTTCATGTTATTTAACTACCTTCGTCATTTAAGTTACTTTTCCTGTTCATTGAATGTCATCTTTCTCACTTTTTTCACTTAATGCCAGGGGGATGCGAGATATGTTGAAAAGGAAAGCATTGTTCTTGTTAGCCAAAAATTTTAAATCCGACCTTTGCTTTTTTCAGGAATGTCACTCTACAGTTGATGATGTTACCTTTTGGAAATCCCAGTGGGGTAATTCTGTTTGGTTTTCACGTGGATCTGATCATTCTGCTGGAGTAATGATCTTAAAACATAGATTCAATGGGAATATTATTTCTACTAAATGTGATATATTGGGACACCTTATTTGTCAACTTCTCTTCTACGAAAATCATTATTTCATCTGTGCCAATATTTATGGTTACAAAAACAAAGGAGAAAATGATAACTTGTTTCTCTCAGTTGAAAAGATCTTTCTGGAATGGTTAAAGAAACATCCTAATGCTACAATTATCATGGGAGGAGATTTCAATACTGTCCTTGATGGAAATCTTGATAAATGGCCGCCGGGTAAACCAAATGCCTCAAACTCAACTGTCAAATCATTTATGGAGAGGTTTAATCTAATCGACATTTGGAGAGCTATTCATCCACATGAGCATTTATTTACTTGGAGTAATAAGTCTTCATCTCGACAATCTAGAATAGACTTTTGGCTTGTCTCAGATTCAGTAAACCAGGAAGCTGTTACTGTTAATATTTTGCCTACCCCCCTTACTGACCATAAAGGAATCGAACTAATTATTTCATTTTCAGACAGAAGACACTCTCTTGGCTCTACTTCATACTGGAAATTGAACAATTTATTGCTAAATTACGAAGAGATCTCTACAAAGATAAAACAATTTAATTTTTTTTGGCATAAAGCTCAAATTGAAAATCTTTATGGTCTTAACTGGGAACTTTTTTAATTTGAATCTGGTAAATTTCTGCGAAAATTTAGTAGTGATAGAGCCAAAGTTAATAGAGCTGAGGAAACCAAGATTATATCTAGGATTCTTGAGCTTTCTCATTTAAACCCCTCTCAATTAAACAATTTAGAACAACAAGAGTTATCTGAGTTACAAATCAAATTAGATCATTTTTACATTAACAAAAGTAAAGGAGCTTTTGTTAGATCAAGAAGAAAGTGGCTAGAAGAGGGAGAACAAAATACTCATTACTTTTTTAACCTAGAAAAACATAATTCTGTCAATAACTCTATTACCAAACTTAAGGTCAACAACTCTGTTACAGATGACCCAGATGTCATAGCTAAATATTGTAATTCCTTTTACGAAACTCTGTATCGTTCCAGCTTCTGCCAAGTTTCAGCTGATGCCTTGTTGACCAATCTAACAGTTAAATCAATCTCTAATGTTGAACAGAAACGCTGCGATGAGCCAATTTCCTTACAGGAAATTCTATATGCTGTCTCGCACCTCAAACTGAACAAATCCCCCGGGATTGATGGTTTAAGTGCTGATTTTTATAAACGTTTCTCATCAGACCTTGCCCCTTTTCTTCTAAAGGTTTTCACAGAAAGCATAGAAAAAGGCTTCCTCCCAACAACCCTCACCCAGGGTCTTACCACGTTGATACCAAAAACTAAAAAAGATCTTCTACTGCTTGATAATTGGCGTCCCATATGTCTTCTTAATACCGATTACAAAATATTTGCTTTAACTGTGGCTAAAAGATTAAAATCTGTTCTACATTCAATTATTGATGAAACTCAATCTGGTTTTATGAAAAATAGGCACATCACAAATAATATACGACTCATTTTGGACATTTTAGATTACCCTGATTTTGTTCACGATAATGGTTTTATTTTATTCTTAGATTTCTATAAGGCATTTGATACAGTAGAACACAATTTTATTTTTCAAAGTCTGAATAAATTTGGATTTGGAAAAAGTTTTACTTCCATAATCAAAACCTTATACCAAAACAATAACAGTTCCATCAAACTAAAAAAATGGCTCTTCTCCTAGATTTAACATCTGTAGAGGAATCAGACAGGGGTGTCCTGTCTCCCCCTATCTATTCCTCTTAGTAGTTCAGCTTCTAGCCGATCATATTAAAACTGGTCCGTTAAAAGGGATCTTGGTTACTGATAAAGTGATTACATTAACACAACTGGCAGATGACACTACCTTATTTTTAAAGGACGAGAATCAAATCCCCTTAGCCATCAATGAAATTAGCATTTTCTCTAAAGCTTCTGGTCTTTATCTTAACCTTAAGAAATGTGAAATAATGGCTCTTAAGGACTTAGAGCCATGATAATATTTAGGGATATAATTTAGAGTGTAAGAATTTATATATTTAGTTTTTGTCATTTCTAGGTTATTTATTTACTGAAAGAAAGGTTTATTTTAAGTTCAGAGAAATGTAAAAGTCATTTTATATTCGGGACTTTTAATTTCATTGAGTGCATAAAGGTAGACGCATCCTCAGAACTGATGCAACGGTGGAAAGAGCCAGACGGATTTAGTGAAGCACGGATGTATATAGTTTTTTGACCATGCTCGCTGTGTAATTAAGAAACAAGGACATTGTATTGGAATACCTTTTTTTGTTAACCCTTTTTTTTTGGATAAAGATCTTTTGTTTATGAAGAACCCAGCTTGCTCGCGTCCATTCTTTTCAAAAGTGCTACCTAAATCCTGAATGACACAGATATTGGATCTGCTGCCATAACATTAGTCAAAAAACTTCTCCAAGTGGAAGGAACGGACAGTCAGCTGTGGAAAAGGACTGGAAATTGGACGAAGCTGATTGATGGGGAAGTAAGGAGCCATTTTCAAGATTGCTGGTGCTTTGTAAGTACAGTTTTTCTGGCGAAATTGCCTATAGAAGCTAGCCATGCAAACGGAGCTGGAAAGGAAAAGGAGTGCCAAAGTGATTCATTTCTAAGATGCCTAAATGGATCGGTTTTGAACTTCATTCAAGTTTGGTGTATGTGTGAAGATATAGAAGAAGACAACAAAAGTTCGTTTGGAATTACTGCTGAGTCTTTACTGCACACGTTTCCAAGATGGCGGATGAAAATTTGTTAAATGCGGCAGAAGGTGCAATACCTGCATTCCGCCAGAAGAGGGAGCCCAAGTACACACAAAAGGCTCTGGAAGAAAGACTCCACAGGCTTATCAGTCACAGAAAAGCGAAAATGGCTCAGATTACAGCAAAAATGAAAGAAATAGAGAACATGAAAATTAATGAAGAGCATTTTAACCGAGTTGAAGCAGAAGTACTGCCACACTTTATAACGCTGTATGAAGAGTTAATCTTGCTCAATGAGAGTGTTATGCAGATGTTACCAACTGAGGAAGCAACTTCAAATCAGTTATCATGGTATGAGCCAAAGGCAACTGCCATAAGGGGATTTGTCATAGACACAGAAATATGGATTAATGAACAAAGGAACAAAAAAATGGATGATGGTGTTACACCAGATGACAGTGTCTCAGTGGTATCACTGCGCAACAAAAGCAACAAGAGTAGAGCTGGCTCCAATAGGTCGTCTTCAGTTGCATCTTGTACTAGCTCAGTGGTGCGCATGAAAGAGGAAGGCAAAAGAGCAGGGCTTTTAGTCCAAGCAGAGTCACTGAAAAAGAAGAGAGCCATACAGTTACAGATGGAACAGTTAAAGGTTGATATGGAGCAGTTGGATTTGGAAACTGCAATAGCAGCCTCTACAGCTAAGCTGAAAGTATTTGCGGAACATGAGGGCCCTCGTGACGCCATGAATGACTATGTGGCAGCCAGGTTGCCAGGTGCTGATGCAGGCAGCCGTGCAGGGTCGTATGTTTCTCTGACTGGATCTGTTGCACGTGTCTTTAGAAGTCCACCTGTGTCTGAAGCTCATGCGCCAATGGCTGGGGAGGAAGAGGAGGAAGATAATATTCCTCACACTGCTGTGAAAAATGTGGGACATGCACCTCCTGCACATTACCGTCACCATGTGCCTACAGCCAGAGCCTCAATAGGCAAGCTTCAGGATCCCATGACTTCAAGTGACAGAATGTATGATGTGATGCAGCGTCAAAACATAATAACCGAGCTGTTGGTTAAGCAGCAAGATCTGTCTCTATTACCCAAAAGGGACATTCCTGTCTTCTCTGGTGATCCGCTCACCTACAGATCTTTTCTCAGAGCGTTTGATAATGCCATTGACAGTAAGACACAAAATGCTAGAGACAAACTCTTCTTTCTGGAACAATATACAAGTGGAGAGCCACAAGATCTAGTGAGAAGCTGTGAACACATGACCCCAGATAAAGGCTACGAAGAAGCCAGGCTATTACTTGATCAGCAATATGCAAATGAGCTGAAGATTGCAATGGCCTACATTGAGAAAGCCTTGGAGTGGCCGCAGCTTAAAACAGATGATGCAAAGGGCTTGAATGAATATGCTCTCTTTTTGATTGGCTGCAAAAACACCATGAAGGATGTTGATTACATGAAGGAAATGGATAACCCGACCAACATGAGAGCTATACTGTCAAAACTGCCTTACAGACTGAGGGAGACGTGGAGACACGTGGCTTATGATATGCTGGAAAACAAAGGAAAAAGACCGAGGTTTGGAGACTTAGTGAGTTTCATAGACAAACAAGCCAAAATAGTAACCCATCCTTTATTTGGTGATCTTCCAGGATCCAGAGCAGCAACCGGACTAAAGGAAAAAGGCACACCTGTTAAGAAACCCAAAGGAAACACCACAAAGAGTAGCAGTTTTGTTACAAGCATTGACACACAGAAACAGAAACCAGTACAGACAAACCAGAGTGCAAAACCGGACCAGGCCAAACTGAAAACAGAGACGTGTGTGTTCTGTGAAAGGAGCCACATATTGGAAAACTGTGAAAAGTTCAAGAAACAAGCTCACACCGACAAGATTGAGTTCTTGAAGTCTAAAGGTCTCTGTTTTGGATGCCTTGTGCCAGGTCACATGAGCAAGAATTGCACCAGGAAGTTGTCTTGCCAGATATGTTCTAAGAGACACCCAAGTGCTCTACATGTGGTGCACAAGGATGAAACGACAATGTATAAGAGCAACAAGAACAGCATTTCGGAGTCACAAGCCACAAGTGCTGTAGGACAGGAAACCTGTGGGTATACTGGGGCCGGAAACAGCCAAGGAATTTTGGCCATTGTGCCGGTACGACTCAAGTCCAAGAAAGGTACGAAGACGATGGTGACTTATGCCTTCATTGACCCAGGCAGTTCGGCGACGTTTTGTACAGAAGCAGTAATGTCAGCGCTGAATCTTAGAGGCAGGAAGACGGAGATCTTACTCCGAACTATGGGGCAGGAGAAGCTTGTCCCTAGCCACATCCTGCCAGACCTGGAAATCTGTGGACTTGAGGAGAACAGGTACATGGACTTACCTTCAGTGTTCACACAACCTGAAATTCCTGTGAAAAGAGACGATATACCTTGTCAGAGAGACATTCAGATGTGATCTTACCTGAAGGAAGTACGCCTTCCAAGTATCGAAGCTGAGATTGGTCTATTGATTGGCGCCAATGCTTACAAAGCCATAGAGCCATGGCAAGTAATAAATAGTCGAGATGATGGTCCATACGCCGTGAGAACTGCAATTGGATGGATTGTCAATGGCCCCATCAACCGAGATCAACTTTATGACACTGATGAGGAACTGCTGAGAGTTGCCGCAAACAGGATTTCTGTGGAAAACATCGAAGAGTTGTTAATCCAGCAATTCAACTCTGACTTCTCAGAGCGCAGCTGTGAAGACAAAACTGAGATGTCTCAGGAGGATCGACGGTTCATGAAGGAAGTGGAACAGTCATGCCAGCTTGTTGAGGGACATTACAGCATCAGTCTTCCCTTCAAGGACAAGTCTATGAAGATGCCCACTAATCGCAATCATGCAGAACAAAGAGCCATCAACCTCAAGAGGAAGCTCAACAGGAACCCAGAGTTCTGCACCGACTACAAGGGCTTCATGGAAGATATTATAGCTAAGGGCTATGCGGAAAAGGTGCCTGAAGAAGGTCAGGAGGTCAAGGAAGGAGAGGTTTGGTACATCCCACACCATGGGGTGTACCATCCCAAAAAGAAGAAGATTAGAGTTGTCTTCGACTGCACAGCTACGTATCAAGGCGTCTCTTTGAACAACCAACTACTCCAAGGGCCTGACCTCACGAGTACCTTAAATGGAGTGTTGACAAGGTTCCGAGAGGACTCAATTGCGATGATGGCCGACATAGAGGCAATGTTTTACCAGGTCAGGGTTCCTCCCAAGGACTCTGACTTCCTGCGTTTCTTCTGGTGGCCGGATGGAAACTTGAATGGACCTCTGGAGGAGTACAGAATGACTGTACACATTTTTGGGGCTACTTCATCCCCAAGCTGCGCTTGTTTTGCGCTAAGAAAGACAGCAGAAGACGGAAGAGACGAGGCCTCAGTTGAAGCAGTGAAAACAGTTGAAAGGAATTTTTACATGGACGACTGTTTAGCCTCGGTGGCCTCTGAGCAACAAGCCATAGCACTTGCACAGTCTCTGAAGGCTTTATGCCTAAGTGGTGGATTTAACCTGACGAAATGGGTTAGCAACAGCAGACACGTTCTGTCATGCATCCCAGCCAATGAGAGAGCCGCAGAAGTGAAAGACCTTGATTTGAGCAAAGACACCCTGCCAACAGAAAGAGCCTTAGGGGTTCATTGGTGTACAGACACAGACACCTTCAGGTTCAGAGTGAACGTGCCAGAAAGACCAACCACGAGAAGAGGGATACTCTCAATAGTCAGTTCAGTCTATGACCCTCTTGGTCTCGTTGCTCCATGCATCCTCCCAGCCAAGCTGATTTTGAGAGAACTTTGCCAAAAGAAGTTGAGCTGGGATGAGGAAATTGGTGAGAAGCAATCGCAAAGGTGGCACCAGTGGCTTGAGGAGCTGCAGGAGCTATCTAACTTCCATGTGGACAGATGTATCAAGCCAGCTGATTTTGGTCCCACTCTCAAGGCCCAGATACACAATTTCTCAGATGCAAGTGAGAGCGGTTACGGTACAGCTTCATACATTCTGCTGATCAGTGAGGATGGACAGAAGGTCTGCTCAATGCTTATGGCCAAATCAAGGGTGGCACCTCTTAAGAAAGTAACAATCCCCAGAATGGAATTGACTGCCGCAGTCATAGCAGTGAAGGTGGACAAGCTGTTAAGACAGGAAATGGAGACCAAGCTTGAAGAGTCTCTTTTCTGGACAGACAGCCTCACTGTACTTAAGTACATCGAAAATGATGCGTCACGCTTCAAGACATTCGTGGCCAATAGAGTTTCGTTCATTCGAGAAGCTACTTCACCATCACAGTGGAGATATGTGAATACCTCACTCAATCCCGCAGACGTAGCTTCAAGAGGGATGAGGTTCACCTCACTCATTAACAATGACCATTGGATACATGGACCACAGTTCCTTTGCCAAAGTGAAAGTGAGTGGCCTACAAGACCTGACATTCGCAGCACCATGGAAGACGATAGCGAGCTCAAGTCAACCCTGGTCAGTGTCGTCAGTATGACCAAAGGCACAGGCCTGACAACGTTGGTGGAATATTACTCGGACTGGCATAGGCTGAAAAAGGCTGTTGCATGGATGCTACGATTGAAAGACTTGCTTCACTTCTTGGTAAAGAAGAGAAAGAAATATGTGGCTGATGTTGCTCTGAAGGAGATGGATAAAGAAAAGCAAGACCTAAAGGTGGAAGAGGAAATGAGGAGATTGAGACAGACAGTGGACAAGAAAGCATTGTCAGTACAAGATTTGGAAGATGCAGAAACTGTGCTGATAGGCTTCAGTCAAAGGGAGATGTTTTCAAAGGAGTTGGCCTCACTCCAACAGAGAGATTCACAAGTTATGAAGACGAGTGTACTCTACAGGTTGGATCCTGTTCTGCTCGATGGTGTCATCAGAGTGGGTGGCTGGTTGAACAAGTCCGCCATGCCAGAGGAATCCAGAAACCCGGCTGTGCTACACAAAGATCACCACATTGCAAAGCTGATTCTACGGCACGTCCACCAACAAAATGGTCACTGTGGAAGAAATCAGTTAATTGCAAAGGTCAGGCAGCATTACTGGATTCCTGGACTGAACAGAGCGACCCGCACAGTGATGTCCCAATGCATCGCATGCCGAAAACTGCATGCAAGGCCAGCAGAACAGAAGATGGCAGACTTACTTGAGGAACGTGTACTGCCAGACCAGCCTCCCTTTACACATGTCGGCGTAGACTATTTTGGACCGTTTGAGGTCAGAAGAGCATGCAGCACAGTGAAACGCTATGGCGTCCTGTTCACATGCCTCGCTCTAAGAGCAGTCCACACAGAGGTGGCTCACTCTTTAGATACCTCATCATGTATCAACGCCATCAGACGATTTATCAGCCGAAGGGGTCAAGTGACTACGATGCGCTCTGATAATGGCACAAATTTTATAGGTGCCGAGCGAGAACTCAGAGAGGCTCTAGAAGAGCTTGATCACTCTCAGATCAGAGATGACCTGATGCAGAAAGGTATCACCTGGATTTTTAACACGCCAACTGCCTCCCACCAAGGTGGAATATGGGAGCGACAGATTCGCACTGTCAGAAAGGTGTTGAATTCTGTGTTGAAACAGAAGGTGTTAGACGATGATGGCCTTCACACTCTGCTTTGCGAAGTTGAAGCAATTATCAATGACCGTCCCTTGACTGCAGCTTCTGATGTTCCAAGCGACGTAGAGGTTTTGACACCAAATCATCTTCTGCTATTGAAGAAACAACCAGCCCTTCCACCAGGTGTCTTCAACACGGATGATATCTACTCCCGTAGAAGATGGCGTCAAGTACAATACATGGCCAACTTATTTTGGTCAAGGTGGACCCAGGAATACCTCCCGTTGCTACAGGAGCGACAGAAGTGGCACAACAGGAAGAGAAACTTCACCCCAGGAGATCTTGTGCTCATCGTGGACAATTCCGCCCCCAGAAATACCTGGCTGACTGGAAGAATCCGGCAGACTTACCCAGACGCAAGAGGCGTCGTCCGAAGAGTTCAAGTCCAAACCAAGTCCAGCTTATTAGATAGGCCTACTAACAAGCTTTGTCTTTTGCAGGAAGCTGAATGAGTTCAGGACGACCGGCGACTATGGACGTTATATTCTGAGTTTGATTGAGCGAGTAATTGACATTTACAGTACAGTAAATGTAGCCTTGCTAATGTGTTTATGGCTCTATTTTTGTAGTTTTTAATTGTTATGCATCCTGCCTATACAATTAGGGGCCGGAGTGTTAGAGCCATGATAATATTTAGGGATATAATTTAGAGTGTAAGAATTTATATATTTAGTTTTTGTCATTTCTAGGTTATTTATTTACTGAAAGAAAGGTTTATTTTAAGTTCAGAGAAATGTAAAAGTCATTTTATATTTGGGACTTTTAATTTCATTGCGTGCGTAAAGGTAGACGCATCCTCAGAACTGATGCAACGGTGGAAAGAGCCAGACGGATTTAGTGAAGCACGGATGTATATAGTTTTTTGACCGTGCTCGCTGTGTAATTAAGAAACAAGGACATTGTATTGGAATACCTTTTTTGTTAACCCTTTTTTATTGGATAAAGATCTTTTGTTTATGAAGAACCCAGCTTGCTCGCGTCCATTCTTTTCAAAAGTGCTACCTAAATCCTGAATGACACAGATATTGGATCTGCTGCCATAACAAGGACTGTTCCAAAACCTCAATTGAGAGCATACCAGTTAAAGATGAGGTCGTCTATCTAGGTATAACCATCACAAAGGATCAGAAAAGAAGAAGCTCTCTGAACTTTGACCCTCTTATTCTAAAGACTAGAAAAAGACTCAATCAGTGGTTAGTAAGAGATCTTTCACTGCGTGGTCGTATTCTGCTTACTAAGGCCGAAGGCATTTCCAGGCTTACTTATGCTGCGCAGGCGTTAGAAGTTGTCAATAAAGCTGAGAAAGAAATTGACAAGTTATTATTTAATTTTGTCTGGAAAAATAGGACTCACTATATTAAGAAATCTACTCTAATGAACTCGTATGAAAACGGAGGACTGAACTGTTTATCATTCTCCATTTTGAATAACACCTTTAAGATAAAGTGGATTCGTCAATTTTTTAAATCTCCAGCCTCAATTTGGAACATTATACCTTTCCATATTTTTTCTAAATTCGGCGGTTTGAATTTCTTTTTGGTTTGTAACTTTGATATACAGAAGCTTCCAATCAAACTCTCTAATTTTCACTGTCAGGCCTTTTTATCATGGTTACTTATCTACAAGCACAATTTCTCTCCTCATCGATACATCATATGGAATAATAAGGACATTTTATTTAAGAAGGAAACTTTGTTTTTGGATACCTGGTTTAATCATAACATTATTCTGGTAGATCAACTGTTTAACAGTACTGGAATGTTACTAAGTTATGAGGATTTCCTATCTAAATTTAATTTTCCCATTTCTCATGGAAAATACGCAAAGGTTTTCGAGGCTATTTCTACAAAGATTTGCATGTTATTCAAACAGAGGACAAGACTCAGTTATCTTCATTCTCCCAACTCTTACTCCTCTACATTCTCCTGTTGGTAAAATATGCTTCAACCCTCTTCTTCGTAACAACAACAAATCAATCAGATACTTGTTTCAGAAGGAGACGACTTCTACTCCTGCTGTCTTTCCATTTTGGAATCGTTTTTGGTCTGATATATCTTGGAAATCTACCTGGTTGCTCCCAAATCATTTTATTCTCACCAACAAGGTAAAAGAAGTGTCCTAGAAACTCATTCACAGGATCTACCCTGCTAAAGACTACCTGAAGAAATTCAACTCAAACATTAATGTGAACTGTACCTTCTGTGATCTTTGCCCCAAATCCATCACTCATTTGTTCTGGTTATGTCCTCATTCTAAAGAGTTCTGGCAACATTTTTGTAATTATATTGATTTAAAAATTTTTGCAAGCTTTCAGTTGTTCTGGGAACATGTCCTATTTGGCTATCAACAAAGTGCTAAAATGAATCCAAAGATTTTCTTTATTAATCTACTTATTTTTAAAGCTAAATTTCACATACACAAACACAAATTTTTGAAAAGAAAACCTCTTTTTTTTGTCTTTTTGGTTGAATTAAAGCAATACCTTCTTACAATTAGACCTTTAACTAATAAAAAAGCAAAAACACCTATATGGGCCTGTTCCCAACTTGGGATTTTGGACGAACTGTTGTCATAATCCCTAATTTTTTTTTATTTTTTATTTTATTTTTTTGTTACAAGAGATTCCTTGGCACATATGTCTTTGTGTTCATTAGCTTTTTTTGTCTAAGTGCATCATGACGTTCATCTTCTTCGTTTTATTAGTATTCCTATGCTCCTCCTGGCTATCTTCTTTTTGGCGTTATGCTCACTTTTGTAAATTGTTATTTTGTTGTACTACTAATAAAGATTTAAAAAAAAAAAAAAAATAGAGAAATAATGATTTCCGGCGCTCAGGTAGCGCAGGTCGCTCTTGGTGTACACGCAGCATTAGAGCCACCTAGTGGCAAAACATTTCTCGGCATTCAGATGAGTGATACCACACTCCTTCACATTTTCTTGATTTCCTTTGCAGGCATACTGATTTAGAACTGATGGGATAGCAAAACTTCTGTTTCACATTCATATTCTCTTTGTGCATATGCTATAAAACACTGAAACATTGAAAACTTTTGTGGAGATATAATCTGTAAATAACCAATTCCAACAAAAAAAAAAAAATGTGCCCAAATTGAATTTATTACAAGATATCACTCAATGTCATTAAGAAACAACTTTTCTGAACAAAGAAATTCGGTTTGATCAAAAAAACAGTAGCCATACTTAAATGTAAACACTCCAGGATTGATTAGCAGCAATTATAAGGTAACAACTTTACTGTATAAACATGTTTCCAAAATTCACAGAAAATAGAACACAATTCCTTGAAAAAGGCCCTTTGAAGTATGAAAAAAGTCACATCCCCTAAAGTTGGCAACAGAGTTTCTTGTGGAACAAGTTTAAAGCTTCACCCATTACCTTTACCGATATCTTAATCCAAATCCCCTCAGAACTCAATCAGAACATCATTGTAACCTCCTGAGAGAAAAAAAAAAGACCCTGACGAAGATCTGCCGCTTTGTGAAGAAATCAGATAAATATCACAAGCCCATCCAGCGACGAGCTCGACGTCACTGCATCAGGCACCCGCACATCCACTTCAGTTTCACGATCCTCCCGTTTCCTTCATTGCCTTTGGTGAGAAATAGGAAACGGTGAATATTGCAACTCATTACACCAAAATATGACACTTAAATGTCTGATGATGTTCCACGTACCTGTTTAAAAATCTGGGTACTGAAGTAGTTCTTTGCCATGTTTCTCAGGTTAGACCCTCCACCCACTTTACATCTGACGTACCCGTACAAGTTGGCCCATTGTAAAACCAAACCCATTATCACCACAGCCTGGGGGCAACCACAAACAGGACTGAGACATAAACTCACAGTATCCAATGATTTAGACTGACAGGAATCTATGTGACAAGTGCACAATTGCTCTGAACTGACCAGCCATTTAATGTTGAAGGAGAAGACGGTGCTGAACATGAAGATGACCCAGAAGATGGGGCACACAGTGAGTCCAAGCCAGAAAATTCGTGAGTCTGCGCTGGATATTGTGTTCACACTGTTTGACTGCTCAGAAAAGCACACCAGATTTATGACATTTCATCCTCTTATCAAAGTACAGACTGTGTTCTGTGATAAAAAGGACAATGCAGCTCTTTAATGTTGCCATATTGTCTGTTTATTAGTTACACACCAACATAAAGTTAACTATTTGATACTTTGAATATCCCTAAATCTACCAAAAGATCTGATAATAGGAGTTGTGTTCTGCCTATACTACATTCACTTGTTAATAAGAAAAATATAAAAGGGTTTAGTTTCCGAAGGATGTTTTATTTTTCCACATGGGTGTTACATGTGGCAAACATTTGAATTCATCCTTGAACAGAACCTATAAAGCTGTCATTGATCATATCAGCTTACTATTTATAACTTCCACACTCTTTGAGTTCCCGCTTACCTTTCTTGACTCGAACATCCAACGGCTGTTCCCATCTAGGTCCACTTGATTCCACCACCGAAGGCCCACCATCAACCTGCCTGATACATTCTAAAAACCACAAATCTCCCCTTAACTTTTAATTTGATTTATTACAATACATCATACACGAGCTCAAGTTCACAAAACAATAAGCAATACAAATGAATTACCTTGCAGGGATTTCAGAAATGTTTTCTACCTCTACGGTCGTATTCTCATATATAATCATTTATCAGTTACTCAAAGAAAGCATATCTTTTTAGGGTTTGTCCTATGTAAATAGCTTTGTTGTGCATGTACATGGCCTGTAAAATTCCACAGTCCGCATCAAAGGGAGCTCTTTCCCCCACAGAGTACAAGGGTCCAGAACTGCTTGAAGCACATTTTTGGCAGTCTAGAGGTTTTTTTTGTTGTTTTTTTCCGTTACTTATCTACACCACCATGTAACATATCTGCATAACATCTGCAGGTTTGCAGTTTCCTATATATGCAGATATACTAGTTTCCTAATGTTTAGTTTAGGACATTCGTCTGTCTGACTGAACATGTCTGGTTTCATTGTTAATAACTTCTAGGAACGGCTGCTGTGAAGTCGAACACATTTTACTTACGTGACTGAGCTCTCAAGAGTAAGAATGTTAACATGACAATGGAAAAATAAGTAAATTTCTAAACTAGTCTGACCAAATCTAGACTTTTAAAATGCATGGCTAAACACGTCACTCTGCTCTCATAAAATCCTAATTTTAAAACGCCAACATTATCTGACAAGATCACCATTCAAGTCACTTGAAGATAATCTCCCTCTTAGAAAGTTATAAGCAGCAGAATGTAATGAACGCTCTTTCATAAAGTCAACAGCGATGTGGTGTTACTTCAGTTAATAACTCGCGTCCCCTCCTGTGCTCCCATATTGAGATGCGCATTGAGTTGCCAGACAGCCATCTTGCAAGTGTGCCCCTTGATGATGTAAATAAGTGAAGTAAGAAAAACCTGGACTACTAAAAAGGTGTTTAAGGCAGTGCAGCGATTCCTGTGGGAGAGAATAAAACTCTTCAGTGCGGACTTAATATTGCAGAACTTTAAAGGAAGAGGTCAAACAAAAAGAAGAACAATCCCTCTCTTAAGGCCGTATAATTGGCCATCTTTCTGAAGCAGCTTTGTGATACCTTCGCCCACTAACCTTGACAGTCCAGAAATCGCATGACAGCAGCAGGATGATGGTGACCATGCACGCAATAAAACGACCGCTCAGGATGTCGCACAATATATAAACCAAGATGGCACTTATCCGGAAGAAGAGATGGAAGAATGATGCCAGAGGATGTCTGAAATACAGATTTACATGATTTCTTTATGGCTGGAAAAAAAATAATCCACTTTAGCCTGAATCAAAGCACATCTTACCTAATGGCAGACTTTCTGTGCCTGAAGTTATCTTCCTCGTCACCAAAAAGAGGAGAGTCTTGGGAGTCCTGAAAGCATAAAATCATTCATTTACACAGCAGCTAGTCAGCAGCTACCCCTGCGTGTTATTTCTACCACACGTGTGAAAAGTTCTTAAATCAAAAGATTCGCCATATTAAAAAGAATTAATAGCCTCTAAAATGTAACAAAATAGAACTTCGGATCGGTCACCTGTCTCTGCATTTTGACACCAGAAGGATGTATTTCCTGGTGACGTGGATGTAAACAACAGCGTGTGCGAAGGACCTCGCGGAAGTGTGGCCTTGAAGGTGCCTGCATCAAAGAGAGTTCTGACATTTCAACCCCAAGGAGAATTCAAAATCCGGAAAGGAAACAGTCCTCTTGGCATAAACCAATGGGACCTGAAAATTTAGAATCGACTAATTGGCTTGTTGCAGGTTCAGAACTAATTTCTAATCTCGTAATTTCCAACTCCCCCTAACTGACACTATAGGCCTACCCTATTGTAGAAATTAAATTTAGCTCTGCCAGTAACAGAGGGGGGGGGGGGATTTAACTCCAGCCTGCTGTAAATCGAAGAATATTGTAAACGGGTAAAATAATTAATTAATTGTAAATTAAAATTACAAAGTAATTTTGTAACTATTCCAACGAATGGGGATTCCAAACATTCAAACGTAAAAAAAAAGTTTCTATACAATTGAAATAAAATCATATTGAAAACAGACACCAAAAAGGAAGTAAGCTGTTCTCAGAAATCAGCCAGTGCTGCAACAAAATGGACATGAACAGTACAAGGAACAGTTGATCCGATTACAATCCAAAATAGATAACTTGTTTGTGAGGTTAAGAGCCAAATGGTTTGAGGAAGGAGAGAAGAATACCACCTATTATAGTCATTTAGAGAAAAGACGACAGCAGAACACAGCTTTGACAAGTTTATTAATGAGTGGACTTACAGCAGGCTGTACACACCCAGTTATTCCCACCCAAGAAATTGTTTAATGACCATTAAAGACTTTTTTACCACAAAAAAATGACAGCATACTTAAAGAAAGTTGTGAATCAGACCTAAAAATTGAAGAACTGGACGCAGAATGCATAGAGAAGAGAGAATTAATGCCAAGCACGAAACAAGGCCTCATAACCCCATATCCCAAAACACAGCAAGGACAAAAGATTACTAGACAACTTTAGACCCGTTATGTTATGAAACACTGATTATAAATTGTTATCTAAATGTTTCCAGCTTCCTTAGTGGTAGAATCATTTACAATAGCACAAGGCTGGTCTTAGACTTGATCGATTACAGTAACTTATTTACAGAGCTTCCTTTTATTTTTTTACCTGTGAAATTGTTTCCACCAGCAAGTTTTATTCTATTGCAAATGATCAATCATCTAACCATCGTTTTAGACCACACGACAACCCTGTGGAACAACAGATACATCCTTTGATATAAGAAATTATTGTTTTTGAGATCATGGATGGGAAATGGACTTTGGTCTATTACTCACCTCATGGATGACTCAGGTGAATTACTAAATTATCAAGTCTTGTGTGTAAATTGGGTGGGTGACTACGACCACAGAGTTGTTCAATTATGCCAGAATTAGTTACAATAAATTTCTGGTGATTGAATTATCGATACACTGCTTTCTTTATGTAGCAGTGCATATACAGTATGTTAAACAACTAGTTTATTCTATTTCGCCAGTCACGACTTTCAGCAAGAATGATATCGATCTATGTGTGTTAATTGCTGCAGTTGTCTCTATTTTTTCCACTGTCTCCAGTAGCTATATGTCATTTCAGAAGCCTTTACAGTATTTTCTTTAGCATTATCATGCCCATAGTTATGCATTATGCCGAGTGTAGAAGCACCATCTATAGTTAGTCACAGCAGTAGCTGTAATGCTGCTGCTGTTGATGATGACGATAACGATGATGATTAACAGAATTGTTCTCTCATTTTGCTTTGTTTTATTCTTTTATTTGTGCATACAAAGTTTAACGTGTAGATAAAGTATAACAAGATTAGCTTCGCTTTTGAATATTTTTACATTGTCATATATTTAATGCTGCAACACAATAAGAAACACCAAAGTGATAATACTCATTTGTCAGTCTTTACAAATATATATAGAAATGAATCATCAAACAAAACACATTCTGTACAAAACAGTTTTATAATGTTAAAACATTATAACACAGAATATAGGCCGAGTTATGAGTTCAGAAACACCTCAAGCAGACTGGCGACTGAATGCATTCGGTAAAAGATGCCAAAAGGTAGCCCGATATTCACAACAGCAGCCCACATGTTGAATTTGTAGAATTCCGTTTCGGTGTCATGGTCAAACTGGGGACGAGCACCAAACGCTGGCATGATCCACAACTGTGAAAGAGATAAACAAAAGTTGTCAATTATTATAGTTGTCGTTGATTTTAGTGAATTTTAAACTGGAGATTGGAGGGAGTGAGGGTGAGAGGTACTCACAATGATGTTCCCCAGCAGCAGAAACGCGCAGACTTCTCTCAACACTCTCCGCTTCCACAATAGTTTGTGTTTGTGTTCGGCTGCTCCACTGTGGCTGCATGCTTCTGTGTCAGGGGAGGGTTTTGCTTCAAGGTTGTTGACATCTTTGCTCGCCTCCATCACGTATGGATTTGCAACCACTGTGGGTGGCTCCACCTCATGAAAGGGTTCCCGATGCAGACCTTCAATTATGAAAAAGTTCTGCAAGCCTAGCTGGATCACAACCAGTATAGCCCAGGCCAGGTTGAGTCTGTTCAGGTGGCCTTTGGCTCCTGTTGCAATCATGGCCACGATGGAGAAGTAGCTGATGATGAACTGCCCCAGAGATGCACCAACCAGCAGACCCACGTCAAGGTTGCGGGTGGGGTTTTTCTCTGAGACGTGTTCCCTGTGATCCACCTTGAAGATGGCACTGCCGATCACAGTGCAAATGGACATCATGGTTACTGTGACTATATTCATGACGAAGTGCATCATCACTGCTTTGTCTTTGTCGTCTTCATCATAGTAGTTTGTTTTCATTTCGATCTCATATACGATGAAAGTCGCCAGGCCTGCAATCACTAGGAGGACTCCCAAAATAGGGCCGATAAAGACATCCTTCAGGCTAAATTTGGTGTGGTGGTGGCTGTGGTCGGCTGCTACTCGGCCTACGTTCTTCCACATGATGTAGGCCATGGCAGAGGCAAAGAGGCTGTACTCGATATTGAAAGGGTACAGGTAGTAATAGGCCTCCTTGAAGACGCCACATGTGGTGTGGCTGCACTTACACCGATCGTCTCCATAGCCCGCTGTAAGACATGAAACAGTAAAGAGTAAAGTGCTACAATGTGGTTGCCAACAAGCTTCTGTATCTATTGCATGGATTTGTTTGCTTTAATCACCTCTGTTGATGTACATGCTCCGTCTTGAGAGTTTGGTTTCGTTCGTGTAGTCGGGAATAGTTGTTTGGTGAAGGGACTCCTCGGTGACTGCGGTCATCCATAAAACTAGATTTGTGGACAGGGTTAGCATCAATCCGCAGCTGCAATAATTAAAAGAAAAAAGAATCATAAAAGGGAAGCTAAAGACGATGGTAATACACACACACATACATATATTCATATTTACACATGACACCACAAACTATAAATCAGTGAGTACAAAGTTCAAGATTAGTATTTACATAGTTATAAATCTCTCTCAGACTTATTTATTATAGAAATAATGCGTGCCTTTTCTTTTCTCTCAATTTTTGCCCTCCTCCTTTACGTTTCTTCTCCATTTTTGCACTGCTGATTGATTGATGAATTGACAGATGAAGAGGAGGAGGGGCCTATACCCTGGGGGCTCCAATGTTGATTAGCTAGACACTAGAGTAACTGTTAACATTGGTTATCACATTAAAGGCCAGCCCAAAATTAGTATTTACATAGTTATAAATCTCTCTCAGAGTTCTTTATTATAGGAAACTCCTCTGTGTAGTTGATTGCACAATTCAAATACGTAACATGGTTTGCATGTAGATTACAGTGATGAAAATGATGTATTTGCACAAGGTCTTGCACCTTTTCAAGGTCTTGCATTTAAGACCTTCTTAAGTTAAGTTAAACATTATCAAAGTGTCAGCAGTGGCGTCAGCTGAATTATATTCTATCACCCAAGCTACTGGCAGTGTCTGTGGCACACCTGTTAAAGAAGGAGGTGTAAATGCCTTCACTACTTACAGCGACAAGTTCTTTTGGAGCTGCACGCAGTCTTGTGAATGGATCCACAAAAAGTATGTCTGCAAATTGAAATGGAAATTATCAGAACATTTTGCAACCATTGTGACCAGAGTATCGAGCAAGATACCTTTTTTTAAAACTTTTTTTTTTTTTTTGTCTTTACCTGCACAAGGACGAACACAAGTTGCACCACAGGATATGCAACCTTAACACCAGAATCACAGTGGAGGTAGCCCACGTAGCTGGCTATCTTGAAAATGTCCATGATGACACTGAGGAGCCCAAACAGCATAAGTCCTCCTGAGGGACAGACAGCAATTAGAACAGGGGGGAAGTTTCCAAGAATTGCTATGCATACAAAATATCTATTTCTCATACCTCTGAGCCATATAGGTCCGGCGTGCTTATCCTTGAAGGTAACAGCGTTCGCTGTCCTGGTTGTGTAGACAGTGTAATAGATCATCCAGATGGAGCTGAGGAGGATTAGGATGATGAGGAAAGCCTGCAGGTCAAGGGTGCTGATTTTAACACTGTTGGAGGCGCTGCCACTGACGAGAGCACAGCCAATGATCAGGATGTTCAGACAGATGATCCCAGACAGCATCCATCCCCAGTTTCGGCCCCGGTCCTTCACAACCTCAGTGGAGGACAAGTTCACCTCGGGTTCACTTGTGTTCTCCGTTTGATTCGCTGCGCTGATGTTGGAGAGGTGCGCATCCTCCATCTCTCTGTCTTTGGCAGTCATCTTGCATGGCTCACAGAGACTTTCGCCGGTCAAGCATTCGCACGGATTGTCGGGGTTATAACACATGGCTCCTCTCTCTAAGGTCTCTTCACAACTGTTCGCTGTATCTGGAACCAGATATGAGACAAGCCTGGTTTATCAGCTACGCCCGGGCTCTCTGTAAAGGCAGACCCCGCCCTGAATGAAGGTTTTCCACGCATACAAAAAAATGCAATTGACACTTAAAAACAATGCAATTTCCTCATTTTACTTGCGCTGGTTTTGGCAAGATGTATATTTAAACAGTGTTTTGTCCAGCAACAATCCGCATTAACTGTACAGCTTTCTTCACCTATAACTCATTATCTTCGAGAAAAGCAATCTGACAGAATAGGTGAAAACATTATCAACATAAGCAGATATCACTTACAAAATTGAGCACACCAATATAACAATGCAGTGCCCTGTAAAACCAAACGAAAGAAGGGTTTCAGCATACCTGTAAGCCACCTGATGGAGGGAGGAATTGGGAGAGGCCTGAGCTGTTGTGGCTTTATATACCCCCAAAACACAGTTGTTTACGTGCAAAGAGTCATAAACGTCAGGACTGTTTTAAACAACAGCACAGTAGCCCAAAACACAGCGTGTTTAGCACACAACCAGAAAGTTCAAAAGAAATTTCCAGGAATACCCTTTTCTCATGGATTACAAAATACAAGGAACCGGTTCTTTTTCGAAATAACTGCAAGTTTCTTTGATATGACATAATATGGTTTAATGTCAGTTCTAAAAGCTGGTTTAATACGCTAAGTTGGCAAAATCAGAACTGTGGTGGTGTGTGGCATGTATCATCAGTACCCAATTTTCCTTCCCTTAAATAGATCCTTTTTATTTTCATTTTTCATTTTTCATTTTTCTCTCAGCTGACCACACGCAGCCATGCAACACTAAAGGTGATCTAAATTATGCAGATAGGTGTAGCAGGTGTTACTCATCTAATGTTTTGATTCGGTGCTTGGAAAGAATTCTTTTACTTTTCTAATACGAAACATGACACAATGAGGAGATGCACCCCCACCTGAATAGCCTGTGGTGTCCTGTTCGCTGCACGTGCCTATTGTCATGAAAGTTTCTATTGGGTTGTTTGGGTGAGAACTTGCTAATGGCGCAACTAGGCTTAATTCAGATGAGCACTTTAATTCACCCCATTCATCAAAATGGTACTGAAAGCATAGACACTTCTGCAAAGCTCCACTGTAATGAAATGTTGCTTGGTTCATTTCTTTCCAGGCATGGACACCTCAAATGAGAACAATGGTTATTTCTTTTAGAATAGCCTACAAGGGAAAACAATTACACTAATGAGTCTGGTTTCGTTGTGCCAGTCACAATGAAACAGGGCTTGGGTATGTCCATAATTCTCAAAAGTCAGTAGGCCTACTTATTTCCTTGTGTTTGAGCAACATCGGAAATTAAATGTAGTGGAATAATCGCATCTGTATGTCTATTGTATTGTGTGATGAATGACTTTGCACAAATGAAAAGAAGTTGAAGAAATCTTTTCTAAATACAATAACATGACTAATATCAACACAAATACTTTTATTATATAACCAGGCTGTATCCAAGCATTAGAAGTAAAGATAGTCACAAGACTTTATGTTCCTTTCACAGCTTATAGGGCCATTAAAGCTAAGTTGATATAATTTCAGTTAAATAACTGAGTAACTGGGTACCCATTCAAGATGATAATGTAAATCTCGGATACGTTCATATAATAAACACAAGGAGAACTAAAGTGAACGCGTCCAATTAAATTACAGCCCCCTATATGTTTAAATTAGTTAAGGTTGGTGTAAAAGCAACCATGAAAATCCTGCAACACCACTTCTAATGAGATAGTTTGGCTCCTAAGCGGGGTTTTGGGTCTCTGTCCTGGACCACCTCGGCCACCGGGAGCACTGTTTGACCACACGGCGCGTCCCTGGATACCAGCGACGCGCTCGGCGCTCTTTGTTAGTTCAGATGCGACTCGCTCTGGATGAACGGTGGAACAAATCGACACTTTAATCGATTTGCTGCCACCAAATGCCCGCATGACTCCGGCCATGGTGGTGGTGCTGATTAAACGGAATGGAGTCGCGTATAGTGGATTAATTCTGCACCATGAATGACAGGTACCACAAGGCGGCCCGGGACGGCTACCTTGACCTGCTTAAGGAGGCGACGAGGAAGGATCTCAACTCACCGGACGAGGATGGCATGACACCGACGTTATGGGCTGCTTATCACGGCAACCTGGAGGCTCTGCGGCTGATAGTGGCCAGAGGGTGGGTAGGATTTATTAGAACTTGTGTGCAAAATCACAGAAGGCCAACAGATTCACCCAAATACCAGTAACCGTACTCAGTTATGCGTTTTTTCTATACATTATTTATGACAAATATATTCTAATTTGTATGAGCTCTATATTGTAAAGATATGCTCATACAGTGCGTACGTTACACATACTATATATTGATAGATTCAATTAAACCTTGACAGTGTTCTTATGGAAAAAAAAACTTTGTGAAAGCACACTCTATAACCCTCATTATCACCATCTTCACCTCATGTATTTGGGTTAATACAAGTATAACTCAGCTGAAGGTAAATAAACCAGTTCATGCAGTCCACCAGTTCTGAATTTCCTAATAAGCAAGAACATTTGTGAAACTTTCTAGAGGCTTCATAGACATTATTTATAACAGTCAGAGTCTGTTCATGTCTTTCAGGAGTTTTGTTTAACAATTTTCTCCTTTACTAATTTCATAACTTGAACAGGAATTTTGCTTAGACTAATTTCCAGGGGCTGCATTGTGTTCTACAAGGTGGATATTCTTCAGCAAAAAGTGCATTCGTGGTTGGTATTCACAACACCCTCTTTCTCATCTTAGCTGGTTGACCTAGTTTGCACGCCAGCCAGAAATAATAGGACCCATTTGAATAAGCTTCACTGAGTCATTTTAAAAGGGGAGAACATCATTCATAAGAGTATTAATTAATTGTTATTATTTTGAAAATTTTACAATTTATCGTTGTCTTCAAGAACCGAACAGAGGTCTAGCTGCCTTTTCTCAAAGCGCACAGTATTATCCTAGCCTGAGTTTGAGCAATTTCCCACGAATTGAGTGCAAACAAACCAGCAGTGTATTCAGCTGCTAAGGGACATATTATTCTTCTTTTGTTAACACCAGGCATAAACTACAGATTGACATTCTCAGTCTCAGACTGCTGAACACGGTCATGGGAAATATGCCATATCAGCTATATTTGGCAGGTATATTGCATTGGACTACCCGCAGTAACATCAAACTGACATAGGACATGAAAACACGAATTGCCCATTATGTGATAACACGCTGGGGACGGATAAGTGAACAGACACAGCTGTGCTCAGTATTTTACCACAGACATTAATTGTGACTCATAAAGCAATCTTAGATGATCACTTAGAATGACCATAAAGGATCATGCAGCTCAGGTGATAAATATTTCATCTTAAAAAAGACAATTTCAATTAATCATTGTACATCAATTTATGGCCCTTTATGGTCCTTCAATTTTTCCAGCACTGTGCTGAAGATGCTGTTCATTTGTTTGATCATTATTTTATTGTTGCATTCTGGGCGGTTTGCC
Source organism: Odontesthes bonariensis (assembly GCF_027942865.1). Lineage (NCBI taxonomy): Eukaryota > Metazoa > Chordata > Actinopteri > Atheriniformes > Atherinopsidae > Odontesthes > Odontesthes bonariensis. The sequence continues at coordinate 14,209,160 of NC_134526.1, forward strand.
ACTCATAGTTCATCATCAACACTAGACAGCTACACTACTTCATATGAACAGAAGTGAACTGTGCTTATGAAACTGCATCTTTTTTCTGACACTTTGAACATTATCATGTCCAAACGTAGAGAGCACAGGGCTGAAATCAGAGCGGGGCCTTGCTAATTGCTGCACAAGCAGGATCTGGCTGATGTGACACACATTCCCTGAGAAAACCTTGCAATGCCCTCCATCAATAATACATCTGCACTTTAACTTCATCCACTGCATCAAATATTCAGGAGTGTGTATGTGGATACAGTGGAGAACAAGACACAAGACAGTTTCATAAGCGTGGAGGTGTGACACAAACAACAAAAGTTTTTGAAAATGCAGAAAACTTGAGCTGAAATTAAACAAGAAATATCTAGATTTAGCTGTAAAAAAGATCTCACGTCATGTCATGTTGACCTTTAGACATGATAATGCATTTGTCAAAAAAAAAAAAACTCAATGAAATGATAATTTACTTATAATACTTATAATATTTACATGAAACAAAATGGCTTTGATAGATTTGCATATTAGGTTCATGACTGGAAAGAAATAAGAGCACTCCTTACACATCTGTCTGACACATCATCCAACCAGGTGTGCAGCTGGTTACTCTGACTTCAGGAATTCATTGTGACATCACCATCCACGCACAATTGTGCTTTTTGAGCCAGGTGCCACTTCTGTGGCCTCCCCTGAAAAAGGATACAGGTAGTGGAGCAGTGGTGCTGGCAAGCCTCAGGTCATATTACAGACGTGAAGCAACAGGGCAACACACACAGAGGTAACCTTCAGGTCGTGGACAGTCTGGGAGAGGAAGATGGTGGCTGTAGTGTTAATAATGGCCTTTGCATTATTTTTAATTCTCGGTCCATCATCAAAGTTTCTAAGATATTGAGACCAACAGTTGTTCTCTGTAAAGGGAATGTGGTGTTTAGAGTTTGAATTATTAAACAAGGTCCTGTTAACAACTCAGGGACAGCAGGCCAGTTCTGAAAACATAATCAGAAAATCACATGCTTACTCATGAGTGAGTCATCTAAACAAAAGCCACAGAGAAGGCAAAGTTTACCCTTAAACTGTTTCAGAGTATGAACAGAACAGAAGGGAATTGTTTCTTCAAGCAAATGCTTCTTGAGTCATCTAACACATTTCTTATGGCCTACAGAGGAGACCCCGACAAGTGTGACATATGGGGAAACACGCCACTCCACCTGGCGGCTGCCAACGGTCACCTCAACTGCCTTTTCTTCCTGGTGTCTTATGGTGCCAACATATGGTGCCTGGACAATGACTACCACACACCGCTGGATATGGCTGCCACAAAAAACCACATGGATTGTGTCCGCTACCTGGATTCTATCGCTGCCAAGCAGGCAGCTCTCAATCCAAAGCTGGTCAGCAAGCTGAAGGACCGGGCATTCCGTGATGCTGAGCAGAGGATCAAAGAGTGTGTGAGGATGCAGAAGAAGCACCACAAACGCATGGAGCGAAAATTTCATAAAGAGGCATCTGAGGCTTCTGCGTCAGATGTCATGAGCTTTTCCAGTTATAACAGCAGCTCTCTAAGCCACAAATTACGCAACTTCAACACAGCCACCGTCAGCGTGCCATATTCTCAGGTTTGGAATTTTGTTTGTTGTTGTTGACTATTAGTTCTACATCTACTAGTTGAGATATTCTTCAATTTGTGGGCTGATGTGGTAAATATCTGGCTTGTCATAGAATTTCAAAGCACGTACTGCACAAAAACACATCACAACCTATCAGCAGTGGGAAATTGAATAAGAAATATATGAATCTGAAGAAAAAGCTAGTCATAACACTCAAATCTGAAAACACCATTCAAATTTGTGATTTTAAATTTGCTGTTGCCCTCTTAGGCGACTCTCCATGCCACAAGCCGAGGGAAGACAAAGATCCAGAAGAAGCTGGAGAAAAAAAAACAAGGAGATGGCACCTTTAAGATCTACGAAGATGGAAGGAAGAGTGTGCGCTCTCTTTCTGGCCTTCAGCTGGGTAATGATGTCATGTTTGTAAAACAAGGGACTTACATCAACCCAAACAACCGCGGCCGTCGCAACGTTCGCGACATGTTCACTAGAGATAACGACGATGCCATTTCACGTGCCATGAGTGAGCCAGACCTCCACGGGCCAGATGTGGACTACTCTGAGATCAGCACAGACTCCGGACATGATTCCCTGTTCAACCGACCCGGTCTTGGCACAATGGTGTTTAGGAGGAACTATTTGAGCGGGGGCATGTTTGACCTTGGTGGCCAGGATGCAGCAAGTGTGGCACAGTCCACTAATAAGGTGCGTTTACGCAGTCGGCTGCAGCAATACGCAAGTCATGATGAAGACAGCATCGGTAGTGCACATAGTCTGCAGGAGAGGAACATGGAAGAGTTGCCTTGGGAGGAAATTGAATTAGGGCTGGACGATGATGATGAGCCTGATATAAGCCCACTGGATGTCTTCCTTGCTACACAAAGCATGAGCGAGTTTTATTCCATCTTCAAGAGGGAGAAGATTGACCTAGCAGCCCTAATGCTGTGTTCTGACCATGACCTAAAGAGTATCCATATCCCCTTAGGACCAAGAAAAAAGATCTTAGATGCCTGTAAGAGACGTCTTGAAACCATAGAGGACCCTGACTGCATAGAAGACACAGAATTGTGAGTCTTGAAATTTTCGATCAGTATTCACTGCCTTAAGGGTTTGCACTATCACAAATTGTTGGTTATTCTATTTGTTCCTGGTATAGAATTAAATACGGGGCCCTTCAAATATCAATATGAAATATATGAAAATATCAAAGGTGCTTTGTGGAATTATTTTCTTTTTTTTTTCTTTCTTACCAAAGACAATACCATAACAAATAGAAAATGTATTAAGTATTAGAGATTACTGATTAGTTTGAAAACAATGGCAGAAAATTTTACCTACATGGTCATGCATTTGCCTGTAGTAAAGCCTGTCGTCGAGCTGTCTACTTTTTCCCCACCTTGGTCTTGCATTAATCAGAGCAAAACATGTTTTTGGTTGGCCTAAAGTAAGATGACTGCCAGTCAATGTAGTTCATTGCAAAAAAAAAAAAGCTTGGCTAGTCTTCACATTTCATTTGCAAGGGTATTTTCCTGTATGGTCCTACTGAAACTGGAAAAACTGGATGTGAACTTTTTAAGCTGAAATGACAACACTTCATATCTTTTTGTTTAAAATACTATCTAGACTCCATTGCACATTTTGTTTCTTGTTTGTGAGATTAAAAAAGATTAAAAAGCATAGCGTGAATTTAAACATATGCATTCTTTCTGTGTCTGTTCTGCAGATAACAAAAGTTGTGGATGGCCATCCCACTGTGTGCTCATCCAGCCTTAAAGGTCAGTGGAGCATTGTGGAGTGAATGTCACATATGTGCAGGAAGGACTTAAAGGTTTACATCTCCTCATAACTCAGTGCCAGCAAAGCAGAAAAAACACTGTTACAATAAGTCAAGCAAGAGGAAACAGGGGTGAGATGAATTCTTGATATGATTCTTTTTACCATCTCGGTAGCTTAAAAGGGTCACAGAAATTCTTTCTCCTTGTCGGTTGGATGGTTAGAATACCCTGCACTGCGTGATTTCACAAATTGAAAGAAATTTATCAGAGTGCAGCGCTGTTCTGTGATGTTGTACGTCATGTGATGTAACTAACAGAGAGATGATTGTGGGCTCCTCATCCTCAAATGTTTTCCCCTATGGGGTCAAATTGATCACTTCATGTGCCTACAATGCTCGTGCCTGTTTTTCTTTAAAGATGACAGTATGTTCATGAATACTTTGACAAGACCTTTCTTATGATAGGCTTTTGGTCAACATTTTTAACTAGATTCATAGTCACTCATATTTTGTAACTGTTTATGTTTACATACAGGAAGCCATGGCCATCTAAATCTGGCTCACTTGTACCAGAAAGGCCAATTGTACAATGAGATTGTTCTAAAATACTGAAATATTGTAAAATATTTGTAAATGCAGTATTGTCTTTTTTTTAATAAACACTATAACATATTAACCTCACACTACAGCATGTATTATTCTTTGTATGCCACTCATACCCATCTTCCAACAGTTTGTTCCATGGATGCCGTTTTCAAATCTGCACTGTAGCATAAACTGATGTTTAGTATCACATGGATTTTACTCTAAATAAAGATACTCTTTCAAAGCTGAACATTGCTCAGATTGTATTATTTCCCCCCTTGCTTGCAACCGAATGTTGTTTATATCATAGCCAACTATTTATAGTTTATTGGGGAAAAACCTAAGATATATTCAATGGTGATGCTGTGCCTTTCACTAGAATCACATGTATATGAAAATATTTTAAGGCAAAATCAAAAAAGAAGTCTATACAGCCGTTGACTTTGTGACAATATCTATACCTTTTTTGCAGTTCTTCTGTCCCGCATGACACGAATTCAGGAAGCGTCTCTGTAGATAAGTGGTGTTGTCTGGAAGCTCCATGCCTCTGATGTAACATTGTTATCAAAAGGAAACTCCGCTACAGTGTTGTTTTTGGCAGCACGGAAGATCCAAGCCAAAAAAATAAAAAGAGATTCTTACATATAATGCTACTGCAGTTATTTTGTAGTGATAGTTAGATTTTACATACCATGCCATAAAATCCAACTCTTTAAAAGTATTGAATGAATGATAAAACATCAGAGAGTTTGTTTATTCCCCTTCCTGCTAGAATAACTTCCTCTGCTCATTTGTTCTAAACGTAGTGAGGTTACACACGGGGCAAGGAGAACAGCAACACAAGGGAGGGGTGAGAAATGAGAAAAGCCTCTGTTGGCTAAGCACAGAATATCTTAGGCGTGGTTCTTAATTCTTTCCTTATGCACTCTAAGGGTCTTTGCTGCATAGAAAAGACAGAAGAAGGCAGCTGTAGGCACAGAGCTGGCATTGTCAAAGTACTCAAACAAAGTTCATCAGACTTGGATTTAAGGTGGCAAGAGGAGCACTGGAACATGGCAACTCTCAGCGGTAACAATGAGGAGAGTGTAAAAGAGAGTCAGCACCATGTTGGCGTCAAGAAAGAACCGGAGGATCCTACAGTTCAGGCATCTAGCACACTCCTGGCGCAGGATGTGTTATGTGACTCCTGCATGGACAGCCCCAGCAAAGCGTTAAAATCCTGCCTGACCTGTCTGGTTTCCTATTGTGGGGCCCATCTCAGACCCCATCTGGAGAAAGCTAAATTTCAGAACCATCGTCTGGTGGATCCCCTTCATGATATCGACTCTCAGACTTGTGCGTTTCACCAACTCCCGAAGAAAAGCTTCTGCCTGATGGATGGTTGCTGTTTGTGTTTGGACTGTGAGAATCAGGAGCACAAAGGTCACACAACGGCGTCTTTGGGGGAGGCATGCACACAGATTAAGGTCTTAAAAAAAATAGATAAAATCATAAAAATGATACACTACAGTTTATAACTGGGAATGTCTATATAGTCAGGCTTAAGTCTTACAGAATGTAGAGACAGTGCTTTAATGTATTTATGTTAATTGTGGGTTTGTAATGTTTTTTCTTTAAACATATGTCCTTGTTTGAGGAACCAGTGCAGCATGTGTTGTAGTCTTGTTTTTTTTTTAATCATTTGTAGACTGAGCTGCAGAAGAAACACAAAGAGATCAGTCAGAACGTCTCATCTGTCGAGAAAACAATTGAAAAACTCCTGAGCAACAGTGACTTGATTAAGGTAATCTTGAGGGCAGTTGTCCAATTTCTGTTAAATTACTTAACAAATAAAAGTCAGACCTGAATATGCTGTTTTAAATTCAATACAAAATCATATTTCTCTCCCTCCCTCAGTCCTCCGTGCAGGAGGTTTGTGATACAGTTGCACAGCAGTTTACCAGGCTGCAGATAACTGTGGAGGAGGCCAGAAAAAGGGTGGAGGAGCTGTTGGACAGAGAGCATAAAAAGGCCCTCAGACAAGTGGCAGGCATCCAGGCACACCTGGAGCAGAGGAGAGCAGAGTTGATGAAAACTCTTACTCAGATGAACAAACTGTCCAAGAGCAGGTCTGATGTTGACTTTCTGCAGGTAAAATTGATGGAAAATACTCAAAATTCTTTAGATTCTAGTTTCCAAAAGCAGAACTGGCAACGAGTTTGAAATGAAAATTGAATTAGAACGCAATGCTTTGCAAATCTTGCCAGAGAGGCTGTGTGAGTCACTATTGTATTGAGGAGCATGGGCAAATTTTTGGGGCATTTTGAAAATTAGGAATTATGAAATTCTCATTTCATCATCTTTGCAAAATATGAAAAAATTCCAGGAATTAGCTAAATATAGAGACAAATTGATTTTCAAATGAATGCATTCACTTTTTAATCAACATTTTACATGAAAGGATTACATTGAAGTAGGTCAAATGCACAGTGTAGTAAGTTTAAGATAGTTGGACCAAAAGTTTTGGTTATATTTAGCACAGGAAGTTCAGTGAGATAAAGAGAAGATGACGTTACATTGACAATGCACACATGGCTTTTCAGATATCTCACACAGAAAAGTCTTGGATCAGAGCAAATAAATTGCATTTTTTGGGGGGGGTTTTGGGAGTTTGTTTTTCAAGCAGCATTTTTTCACATCATGAACTTGATAAAAGTTACATTTGTTTGTTCTGTCATGCATCAGGACTACACAGAGTGGAAGAAAGAAGAGGCAGAAATATGTGTGCCCAATGTGTACATCAACCGAACGGATAATCTAAACTCATATACCCAAGCAGTGACAGATGTTACACAAGAGCTATGTGACCTGATTTTCTCTTCCTACAGGGAAAAACTGAGCATGATTTGCCAAGGTGGTGAGTTAATATGATATATTCTGCCTCATATCTTGAGACTTATTAAAAAGAAAATTGTCTTTACATTTGGTACACACATTTATGTTCCACTTAGAATTAATTTGAATATAAATTCTGATTTGATTCAGAATTTAAATTGACAGGTAATTGCTTTAACCCTATGTCTGCTAAATGAATGGCATTCTTCTGAGCCGCTGCCTTTTTTCTTTGTGCTGTCAGCACGACTATAGCCTCCTCATTTATTTTCTCTTTGTTTGTTTACATTTAAAAAATATTTTTTTAACAGCACACTTATCACAAGTACATAATACACTATAAGATCTAGCAATAATCTTTCTGTAAAATGGGTAATGTAGGTAATAGATCGGTGATGCCAGAATCTCAGCCTCCATCCCTGCCTGATCCTGAGACCCGGGAGGACTTTATGAAATGTAAATACTTTTCAATACATTATGTTGTGAGTTTTCTGTTCAATTATGGCTTATAAATCATACAGTGTAACACAAAATTGTGTTTCCCTTGTTTTAGACTTACGGAGTTTGACCTTTGACCCCGACACCACTCATCATTTCCTACGTATAATGGAGGACAACAGAAAGCTGACCAACACCAGCCCCTGGCAGCACAGCTACCCAGACCACCCCAGTCGTTTTGAATATTGGCGCCAGGCCATGACTAAGGAGAGCCTTTATTTAGGAAGACATTACACAGAAGCAGAGCTGAGTGGAGAGGGAGCACACGTTGGTGTTACCTACAAGAGCATTGATCGTAAGGGAGAGGAAAGCAGCACCTGCATCACTGGCAATGACTTTTCTTGGTGCGTCGGAAGGAACAACCGAGGTTTCTCTGCCTGGCATGCTGGTGAGGAGACAGCATTGGATGTCACCGATATCACAAAGATCGGCCTGTATCTTGACTTCAACCAAGCCTCCGTGTCTTTCTACCATTTAACAGATCCTATGAAGCTGCTCCACAAATACACAGCTGAATTTATAGAGCCCTTATATGTAACTGTCTGGCTGTCAAAGAAAGAGAACATAGTTTGTCTGGTCAGTCCAAAATGATGAATGTGCTAACAAATTACCAGCTGTCTTCACTGTGAGCCTATTAAAGAAATGTAGTGCTTTGTAAATATTCAATGATGTTACCTAACAAGGTACACATTGCACAAACATAAGATTTGTTTTTCTCACACATCATAGAGAATTAAATTTACTACCATCTAGTGGTAACTGTGCAATGTGAACACACTGTGCAGTGTTTGGAATTTACTGCCACACTATTGCTATTTTACTGCTTTCAAATGTGATTGGAATGATAAAAAGTGCAGTCGTTTGTCTTATAAGTTTTCTAAGTTGGTCATAAAGAGCTTTTTATCTGTCATGTATTATCTTATTGACACCGCTCATTGGTTGTAAATCAATAAAAAGGTATTATCCATTACTTCAAAAATACTTTCACAAATCAGATATATATATGTGCGGATCTACTTCAGACAGTAAAATCTGATTCATTTTCATTATAAACAGGATTTATAAAGTGCACACCTGTCTGAGTCAGAGCGATTGAATTACGTTCGGTTTCATTCAGACCGGGAATATCAGAAAGCATACCAGGCTTGTCAAATATAGGATTATCAAATCCATGATCAAGTGTCCCACCAAGGTCTCCGACATCAGTGTTTCTCTGAAAGCGGCGAAGAGATGGCATTGATGGCATTGATGGCATGGATGGCATTTGAACAACACCCATACGGATCAGTACAACAGGGACAACAATGAGTGTAATCACAAGCAAAACAGCAAACACAACTCCAACCACTGTCCCCGCACTGCTTCCACCCTGGTTACTGCTGCTCCCAGAGGACGCTTGAAATTCAGTGTCTGTGATCCCCAGTTTAGAGCCGTGAGAACGAGCATCCTTCACTATGTCCTGGGCCAAAGCTTCTGACAGTGTCCCTGTCTCTCCATCCAGAATAACTACCTGGATCTCAGGTGATGTACCAAAAGGGATAATCCACATCAGCCGCTGTGACTTCAAGACTTTGGACATGCCCAGCTGGATGGACTTGTACTGTGGCAGGATAAGAAAAAGGTGACGTATTCGTTCCCTGTAATTCTGCAGGTTGAAACCAGCAGCATAATGGATGGTAACAACAGCGCCACACATTTCACAGCAGTGTCCCACAGGTAACAGCGGCATCTTACAGCTCACAGACTTGCATGTTACTGTGCTACAGATCTGTTGATGGTTTACAGCGTTCCCACAGTCACAGCCGGTAGGATCTTTGCAGCTGGGGCTTCCAACAGTGACAGCCGTAGACGCTTGAAATTGCAGTCGGCCAGAGTGTGAGTTGAGATATTGGTAAAACTCAGATTTTCTTTCAAACATCTTCCCTAGCACAGACACAGATTTGACAGGGATGCTTGACTGAATGGAGCCGGTGTCCACACTGAAGGACGATAAGGCTTTGAAAACAACATCATCATGCTGACAGGGAACACTCTCTTCATGGACTGAAAACAGAAAGTCTCCGTTCTGCAGGTCATTCAGAGTTGCAGCAGTCTGCCACAGAGCCGGGTTAAACCACTGAGGAGACTCTGAATCTTTGAACTGGGCTGTTACACCTGCTCCACAACCAGGGTCTTGTCCGTTGACAACATAAAAGCCAGCTCCTGAATTCAGAATAAACTCTCCATCAATTGGCAGCCTTATCTCCCGCACAGCATGTGTGGTCTCCACAAACGCAGACGTTTTTCTTTGAACTGAAAAAAGAGCAATGTCATTGCCACATGGAACATCTCCTTTGTCCCAATTGGTCTTGTTCTCGTAGTTGGTATCAGGAATCCATTGTTTGTATAGAGCATTTGTTGCCCCAACAAGACAGAAGACCATGAGCACGTCTGGTGTTTTAAGCATCTTGAGTATCTGTGCCGGTCAGAGGGAACATGCTATGACCTTTGTTTCCAAACTTGTGACTAGCACATGAGTGCACACTGCTTACTCGTAAAGTTAGTGAGCAATAAACAACATCACCATTGCTCAAACAGGTGACCTGTAAAAGATTTACATTTACTTCTGCACAAACACATCTGCATCATGACAACAAGTTTCATAAAACTATTCATCCCGCTAAATTTGTGCTGGGGATGACTGGGAAAGTGTCTGTGCTGCAGGTCATTCAGAGTTGCAGCACTTTTGTCCTTTTGTGTTTTTTCCCCTCTTTTTTTTCCAGTTTAAACAAATATTTTGTGAATTAAGTGATTGGTTTCGCTGAACTAGTAATAAATCATAAGCAGTCTCCGAATCTTATTTAAGTTTTGCTCGGAGCATGATAAATGATCATTTAAGGATGCAGCATAGTGTGGCATCCGGTGTATGATTACAATTTGATCTAATTTGCTTAATTTTCAGACATAATGGGAATTGAATTAGAAGTAGGAACTCAGTTAAGATCATAACTAGTTTCATTGCTCTGGATACTGAATCATATTATGGCACAGAAACTCACAAGCACACACTAGGCATGAGAATTACAGTCACAATGAACTAAATCATCTTAATATGCTGAATCAAAGTTTGATAAACAGCTTCTGCATAATAGCTTATTTCTTGTGTGTTTTCAATTACACGAATGGAAAAAGATTGTATTTTGAGACTGCAACTTAATCTTCCTTGTTCCCTCAAGTCAGCAGAAGGGGAAAATCTTAAATTGAAAGTTTTCCAATAGCTTCTTGGAACCAGTATGCATGATACACACACACGCACGCACGCAACTGGATTCCTCCTTACAATAATTCTTTATGCATTTTAAAAGTTAATGAATAAGTGTGTTTCAATTTGATGTTTAAAACTGATTGGTACAATCAAAAAGCAAAACGGTTTTGTTGAATTTGTTAATAACATAAACCATCTAAAAAAATATCAGGTTACCTGCGGATTACTCTGGTCAATTCCAGGTTACTCTGGAAGGCTACAACTGTTTCTTAGAAGTGGACATGCATAAACACAAGCACTCTTCACTCGTAGAACCTACGCCCCCACCTCATAAAATGCCCTTCGCAAAACAAGCACGACCTCGCGACATCTGACGTAGCTGCGTCACTTATAGGAACGTGATGCAGTCATGCAGGCCTTCAGACAATGGGAGGGGGGCAAAAAGAACAAGTAGATGGAGGGGAAAAGCAGCCAAACGATAATTGGTGTGAAGATGGTGAATTTAAGAACGCTGAAAATGTGCACGTCTGCCGGGGCGGGGATCTTGCGTCGTTAATCGGCTACACCTGTTTTCATTTACTTCTCCGTGTAGTGTGTCAGGTTGCTCTGCAATCTGACCTGTACGGAGAGGAACACTGACCCACATCTTTGGTTTTCAAGTTTTGACTTTGATGCAAAAGTCTTAAGACTTGCATATGACTTTTACAAGACAATTCCACAATGAAAACTGTAGCTGAGCAGGTGTTGCGTTCTTGTCACTTTTTGTCTGGGTAAATTAGCATTGATGCTTTTGAGTTAATTGTTCCCACTGCAGCGCTATCATTTGTTACTGACTCTGGGACTTACAAATCGTCATATCTTGCAGGAATATAGGTTCATTTTTAACTTGCTTAATTGTCAACTAAAAACGTTCATACTGTGTCTTCAGTATACTTGAGATTTTACTATGCTTGGCCTTTTATATTTATATATATATATATATGAATTTGAACAGGATTATTGTTGTTTAACTCAAACTGTATTGCTTAATTAGTGGATTTCTCTTGCAGAAAAACACCAAATGTTCCAGAGTTCCATCCTTGCTACACTCAAAGAGCAGCACAGATGGAAAACAACCAGCATTTGCCCTATCCTTCCCAAATTTCCAGAATCGAGACTGTGAGTGACCATGTGCACCATGCACAGGCAGGGAAGGACAGGACCCACAACAGTGGTGGATGGCTTCTGTCCGGGATGATATGCATTAACATCCTGATCCTAGGCTGTGCTCTTGTCAGTGGCAGTGCTTTTAACAGTGTGGCTATTACACCTGTGGACCTACAAATCTTCATCATCGCCCTCCTCCTCCTCACTATGATGTGGATGCTTTTTTACATGGTCTTCACCTCTCAAAGGAATCGAGGGTTGTTCAAAGACGGCCATGCTGGGCCTGTATGGCTTAAAGGTGGGAGCTTTTTCAGTATTTCTGGCACTGTTTTAGATGATTGTAATTCAACAATCCAATCTCTGGACTCTCCATATTGCAGCTGGACTTGTGCTGTTTGGCCTTCTCAGTCTCCTCATGGACATCTTCAAGATTGCCAGTTATGTTGGTTATCTTCACTGTGATTCAGCTGTTAAAGTAGCATTCCCTGTCGTGCAAGCTGTATTTTTATTTGTGCAGGTTGTTTAATTTCTAAGTAAAATATGCTGATACTATTAGTTTTACTTCTACTAACGCTGTGTTGGTAAAACTTAATTTGTCCGTTTTAGACTTACTTTCTGTGGACTCATGCAAAGGATTGTGTGCAGCAACACACTAATTTTACAAGGTAAAGAGCATTACCTTTTTGATTATCAATTATTCAAGGACAATTCTTGATTCTTCCAAAACTTTAATGATGTTTTCACCCTTACAGATGCGGGCTTACTCTTACGCTATCAACCAACTTGGTGGTGTGGATGGCAGCAGTCACTGAAGAATCGCTTCACCAAACTGAGCTTCCAAATCTGAATATCAGTGTCTCTCACAAGTACAGAGGTATCAAGGGATGTGTTGTTGTTGTTTTTTTTTAATCAAATGTAATTGGAGGTTAAATATTGGCTCATTCAAAACAACGGACTGTTCTTTGTATTTCAGCTGGCTTTGGCGAAAAGATGTGTAAATGCAGTCACTCAGTGTGCGGCACTTCAACAGAGGCTTTTTATTATCTGTACCCCTTCAACATAGAATACAGCCTCTTTGCTGCTGTCATGGCTTACGTCATGTGGAAAAATGTGGGTCGTCTTGTGGAGCATCACAGCCCCCCCAAAGTTGAGTTCTATTCAAAGGATGTGTGTTTGGGACCTGTGACCGGGCTTCTCCTGGTGGTGGCAGGACTCGTAACCTTCATATTCTATGAAGTGTTGATACAACATGATGAAGAGGAGCAGAGAAACATGGCCCTGCTGATTCATTTTATTATTAATATAGTGATCGTGAGCCTGATGTGTCTCGCCGCTATGATTGGCTGCATTATTCACAGGCTGGACCACAGGAAACGTGTATCGGAGAAAAATCCCTCTCGCAGCCTGGATGTGGGGCTGCTGGTGGGAGCCTCAATGGGGCAGTTAATCATCAGTTATTACACTATTGTGGCTGTGGTCGCGACGAAAGCCGGAGGTTACCTAAATGCCCTCACTCTGGCCTGGGCTGTGCTACTGGTGCTCCAGCTTGGCCTGCAGAACTATTTCATCATTGAAGGCCTCAATCGGGAGCGCTTCCAAGTGATGCAGGAGGCAGCGACGCACACAAATGTTTGTGCCTTTCATGTGCATATGGAGAGGATCGTTACAGTGGAGCACAATGCATCCAGACATGTGACTTCAGGTCCTGATAGGCAAAACTGGAAGAGAAGAGTTCTGAAGGAAGTCTGTTCCTTTCTGCTGCTTGCTAACATAATTGTAAGTTATATCATGTCTGGTTTTTTTTGTTCGTACATTTACAACTGACCACTAGTGGTTCCTAATGAAAAATATCTCGCCTATCCCCTTCCTGTGCTCTGACAGCTCTGGATTATGCCTGCATTTGGAGCTCGTCCTCAGTTGGACCATTCCATTGAGATGCGCTTCTACAAATACACACTGTGGACCACTATTGTGAATATTGGACTTCCTTTTGGAATCTTCTACCGTATGCACTCTGCTGCCAGTCTTTTTGATGTTTACTTAATCTCTTAGCTGTTTTTATATTTTCATTTTATCTTTGTGCATGATGATTCATTTTATGGACTATTTCAAGGGTTAAACCCTTAAGTCGGAATATTTTATACAAATAAACATTATGCATGGTCATTGGTTGTTTTTCTTGACAAGCTCCTATTTAGATGGATGGCAAATTTATATGCATCTGAGGGTCATATATTTGTGCCACAGACATTTTACAGTTTGACCATTATAAATGACAATGTAAAACCACTAAATGGCTGTAATTTTATAATGTTAACTAAACAGCAAAAGAGTACCTGTATTTCAAACTGACAGGCTTTATAAAAACACTTGTGGGTTTGCTTTTCTAAATTGTGGCAACAAAATGTTGACCCACGCTTTGAGAGGAACGTTTGGTGACTGGAATACCTTGAAGATGTGGCTCGTTGAGCTACAAAGTTCTATAAAAATTCTTGTGTGTTTACTGAAAGCTGGGGGGGGGGGGGGAAAGATAAATCCAAGCTGTTCTCCTGAATGAAAATCCTGTTTGAAGAGCGGACCCTACTGTTAGGTCATGAAATAGTTACTCAAACGGATGACACAACTAAGATCTGGACCTAAACGTAAACTAAAATCTGATGATCCCTCTGAGAGGTTCTCCCAGATGGGAAAGATATCCATTGGCGGTAATTGTGGTAAAGCAAAATTGGCCAATACGTTGACTGCTGAAAAGGAACATGGTACCATCTAGTGGCCAATACTTGAAGGTGCTTCGTTCACAAACACGTTAACCTACTGAATATCTCATCAGGGGAAAGCGTTCTAGAATTCAGATATAACACAGACATTTGTGAGGAACCACAACAACATTTAAAAGATTTTACATTGAAATCCACTTCAGTAATGCGATCGACACAGATTCACAGATGCATATCAATATATATTTTAAGGAAAATAACATTTTATCTCGTAAGCACTGTGAGCATAGCCAGCCAGATTGAAAATAAACCCTGGTCTTTTACATAAAATCATACAATCTGCATTATTGTCTCCAAACATCACATAAACAACAACCATAATGAACAACTTACAAATGTGCAAGTTCACTTTAAAGCATAGCAAGAACGATAAATAAATACGAAACACCAATAATGTGCCAATGCGAAATGGGTTACATGTTCTCTATTAGAAATCTGACAATGGTTTAATATTTCCTCTTCTATGCTTTCAAGAAAAATTCCTCAGCCTTCAGAAAACACACCAATCGTGTCAGTACTATGACAGACATTCTGTGGTCTTTAGGTTTAGAGAAAAATACGAACACATTTCTTAATAGACATCAAAGTTTATAACTCAGAAATGTTCCAGCTCCTTAGTAAATGGTATAAGGGGCAGGCATTATGATTACGAGGAAGTTAAACACAGTGAAGTTTACCAGGAAACCAGCAGATACTGAAGGGAGGAGGAACCCTGGAGTCAGAACAGTCTATTTTTGATACGTAAAGCTTTCTGTCTACATCCTCTGAATCTCAAAAAGGCGGACATCAGTATCATACCAGATGGGAGGATCCACGTTGCTAGAAAAACAAAATATATTAGTTTTACTCAACATATAAAGTTGTCAATTTTCAATATTATACAGTTAATATGCCTGGCTTACCGCAAGTAAACGACACCCCACATGTAGGTGCGAAACCACATGGCAGTGCCAGCGTTGGCCTGATACTTCCTGATGAGGATCGGGTGAGGAACTGGCAGCAAACCCACTAATGTTCCATGCTGAAGAAATTTCAGAATCTCTGATTCATCTGTCAGACCCCTGCAGTGAAACATAAAGCATGATCTAACTGAGTTTCTGGTGAGATTTTCTGAGAGCTACTATAAGACTTTTGCACAAAAAGTCAAACTAACTTGTCGATACAGATCTTCTCCACCTGGGGAACAAGCACTTGTAGAAGACGCATGATAGTCTGCAGAGGTAACTTGCACTTCCAGGAGAGGACCTGGGACAAAAGAAGCAACTTTAAATAAAATGTTCTTGTTGATAAATATTCCAAATTGATCAAAAACCGAAATAATAGCGAGACAGTTTACTGACCCATTCTGGTGTGGGAGCCCATAATGACGTTGAAGATGCAGTTGACAAACGTCTTCTTTCCATCTCTGCTTCAGTGTAGAAAACATCCTGATAATGTGAGGAAACAGATTAGCAAGTATCCGCTTACATTTAAACCAACACATGCAGTCAAAGACAGACACTTACTTCATTGTCTCTGCCTGAGTTTGACTCGGTGTCACTGGTCCCAGCAGCAGCATTTTGGTCTGAGTGGACAGTGTGTGGGGAGTCTATTTTAGGGACTGACACCATGGTGCCATCCTCTGATACCTGGGACTTCTCAGTCAGTTTATCAATGCCTGAAGGAAGCCATGAATAGAACATGAATCAATGTGTATCAAAAGAACCAAACTTCTGCTGGAGATACAGATCAATCTGTTAAGAATATATCAGAAAGAAACATATCGACAAGATCTAAAATGGCTGCTGCCTGCTCTGGGCCTACGTATACATAAATCATGGACTCTGTGTCATCTCATGCTAAAAACAAGTGGAACCACACAGCTTGTTACTGGCGGACAGTTTAAAAGGCAGCATTTGGGATGAAATGGGGTTGTATTAGTGCACATGGTATGGGTAACTTGTACATCTATGAGGGCATGCTAAACCTCATTATAAATACAGGAGCAACATATTCTGAGATTCAGAGTGATATTTTCAGGGCAGGCCTTGCTGATCTCAGCGGCATAAACCACATCCTGCACATGTTAAAAGCTGCTAAACTGGCCTCCCTGCAGTCACTGGCCCACTGAAAACATTTAACGCATTATATTAAAAAAATACATACATATATATACATAAATCAAATCAAATTTATTTGTGTAGCACATTTCATGTACAAAACAATTGAAAGTGCTTCACATAAAATAAAAGCATTGCAGCAGGGAGTGTAAGAAGCATTAAAAATAATATAAAAGAGAAACAAACTAAATAATTTAAATGAATTTAAAAACAAGCAACAGTCCAGATAAATTAAAAGATATCGTGCAGATTTCATGCATAGACACATGAGAAAATAAGTGTTTTTAACCTGGATTTAAAAATGTCTCCATTTGGTGAAAGTTTAATCTCCACTGGCAGTTTGTTCCACTTGTTTGCAGCATAACAGCTAAATGCTGCTTTTTCATGTTCAGTCTGGACTCTGGACTGGACCAGCTGATCTGAGTCCTTGGATCTAAGAGCTCTGCTGGGTTTATATTCTCTGAACATATCACAGATGTATTTTGGGCCTAAACCGGTCTGGGATTTGTAAACCATCAGCAAACTTTTAGAATCTATTCTGTGACTGACTGGAAGCCAGTGTAAAGATTTTAAAACTGGTGTGATGTGTTCAGATCTCTTAGTCCGGGTTAAAACTCTAGCAGCAGCGTTCTGGATGAGCTGCAGATGTTTAATGCTCTTTTTGGGAAGTCCAGTTAAAAGAGCATTGGAAAATTCGTTGCATTTCTCTGTGGAGAGGAGGTCTGGGTTTGACTGTTTAGGAGGATTTGTGAGTTTTTCAACCATAGCAAACAGAGTTGGAGAATTGTTGACATTCTTATTAATCATTTCAGATAAATGCAGCTGTCTGGCCTTGCACAGCTCATTGTTATATACGCAGGCTTTCTTTGTACAGCTCATAGCGAATCTGAAGCTTTGTTTTCCTCCACTTATGTTCAGCTTTCCTGCATTCTCTTTTGAGGTTTTTGACTGTAGTGGTGTTTCTCCATGGGGTTTTCTGTATGCTCAAGGTGCTCTTGATTATTATCGGTGCAACAGCTTCCATTACATTCAAAATTTTTTAGTTGAAATGATCCAGCAGTCCTTCAACCAACTTGGCGCTCATTGTTAGTAACACAGCTATGGCCTCCCTAAACTGAGCACTTGTTTTCTCATTGATGTACCTCTTCTTAACTGAGAAGCTGGTTGTTTGAACATTCTGAGTGATAAATAAATCAAATAAAATACAAAAATGGTCAGACAAGGTCAAATCAATAACCACAACAGAAGAAATATCAACACCTTTAGAAATGACCAGGTGCAGAATGTGACCTCGAAGGTGGGTAGGTTCTGTTACATGTTGCCACAAACCAAACATGTCCAGCACAGAAGAAAATTCTTTGGCATTACCATCCGTCATATTATCTATGTGAATGTTAAAATCCCCGGTCAAGATAAAATGGTTAAAATCAGTCGAAATAACAGACAATAATTCAGAAAATTCATCAATAAAAATTGCACAGTATACTGGAGATCTGTAAATGATTAAAGGATAAGACCGGTTTTTTGACATTGGGCCCTTGATTTCACATTATAACATGATGTTCTACTCACCCCTGCTTGTTGTTGGTCATTTGGAGCTGTTCCGAAGATATTCGCGAGGCGTCCGGCTGCTCTCTTGAGATATTCGGCCATGAAACGGTTTCCTATGGGCAAGCTTATACAGGTACAAACTATGCTGTTTATAATTTATTAATTACTCTACACCAGCACTGATAACGTGGAGGTGCGTCGCTTACTTAAAAAAATCCGGGTTACTAATTTTGAATTTTAGCCGAATGAATAAATAGGCAGCAGGTCTGTGGGCTGCCTGTGGCAGTAGCACGACGATGACGTCAGTAACACCCACTTTACGACAAAAAAATCAAAATTACAATAACCCGGATTTTTTTAAGTAAGCGACGCACCTCCACGTTATCAGTGCTAGTGTAGAGTAATTAATAAATTATAAACAGCATAGTTTGTGCCTGTATGAGCTTGCCCATAGGAAACCGTTTCATGGCCGAATATCTCAAGAGAGCAGCCAGACGCCTCGCGAATATCTTCGGAACAGCTCCAAATGACAAACAACAAGCAGGGGTGAGTAGAACATCATGCTATAATGTGAAATCAAGGGCCCAATGTCAAAAAACCGGTCTTATCCTTTAAGAACAGGATTTTAGGAACACCCTTTAAAAAAAAAACTAAGATATTCAAAAGAAGTGAATTCACCAAATGAGATCTCTTTACACTGGAATGTATCTTTAAATAAGGCAGCTTCTCCCCCACCTTTCCTCCCATTTCGGCATCTATCCATAAAAC
Source organism: Odontesthes bonariensis (assembly GCF_027942865.1). Lineage (NCBI taxonomy): Eukaryota > Metazoa > Chordata > Actinopteri > Atheriniformes > Atherinopsidae > Odontesthes > Odontesthes bonariensis. Next base: position 14,228,110 of record NC_134526.1, read on the forward strand.
TAAAGTTTGGGGGTGCTGTTTCATTAAGAACAGTAGCACTTGTGCTCTCTGTTAACCATGTTTCTGTCAGAAAAAAAAGAAAATCTAAATTGTGTGAAATTATGAAGTCATTAACTAACAGTGACTAAAGCTAGCTTTGTGGAGTTTACACTGGTCTCTATTGTATTCTGAGTTGTACGTGGTACCGTTAACAGATTAGATAGATTCACCCAGCAACCCTGTTTTCGATTCCTTCTTTTACTAACTAATACAGGAATCCTACTGAACGCATCATGGCATGGTATTTTTGTTTTGAACTGTGCTATCTTTGTTTTGAACTCTGGATGTTCTGCTGCTCCTTGAACAGGGTGGTGTACATATAGATATATATATACACTAAAAATATCAGTACCTGGCATAGCAACTAGACTGGTCTTCAGTGTACCAGGTTCTGCTGGCACAGCAGGGTGTGAGCCCTCCATGGATACAGTCTCTTGGGAACTTGTTCGAGAAATTACATCAGGCGTCTTCTTCTTCCTCTGCAAAGCCTTTTGGATTGTACTGGGGTCAGAGGGCAGGTTGGCCAGCTGGTGGAACACGTTTCTCTTGCGAATGATGGCATAGACTAGACTGCAGTTTCCTGGCAGTAAGATAAAGAGGGACAGAGCTATATCAATAAACATGCCTGAGAAAAAGCTTAAACCTGTCAGTGTAAAAACAAACAGTTTATCTGTATACAACTCCTGTGTTTCCCCAGCTTTCTCTTACCATCAAACTGGTACTGAATGATATTGTTGAATGCCTCGAGAAGGAAAAAAACAAGGTGATGGTTCTGAGCAACAGAGAACAGGAACCAGTTGGTGGAAAAGGCCTCCAGCAGGTGGAGCAGTTTATTGGCAGCTACCATAGACAGGCTCTTCAGATATGGGGAAACTACACAAGAAGCAGAGGAGACATTTATAAAACATTTTGAATAAATGTTTTTTTATTCAATTAAAACATGTGTGACAACCATTTCTTATGACACACAGCCTGAAACATTTCAATGTTGATATTCTAGATAAAATTTGTGGATAGCACCAGAGAGATTCACCGTTTACAACAATGGTGAGTAAGCAATCAAAGAGAGGTTGGAGACGCTGGTGGCCTGTAGTGATAATCTTGTGAAAAACCTGGAAAACAAACCAAGTAACCGCTGTGATACTTAACTGTACTTTAATAAGATAGTAATCAAGCATATTGCCTCTTTAGTTGGTGTGTCTCTCACCACAATGAGTAGGTCAGCATGAGTCCCTGTGAACACCGGGATGTCCATAGGCACATGGACGGAATATGGTTTATTCAAGCGCACGCCAAAGTTTCTCTCTCCACTCAACAGCAGCAAAATGAACACCCCAATATGCATGAGTCCAACACGTGCTGCAGCAAGGATACATCACACTACAAGTTAATGAATGTTTGTCAAGAAGAAGTTTGTTGAAATGAAGAAAAAGAGGAGACTCACACTGGTCAGCCCTGGCATCATTCAGGTAATACAGTATAGGGACCAGAATATCCAGCACATCACTGCTCTTCAGGACGAAAAACAAGAACTTCTGTGGCAGGAACACAAAGTGGGCCGTGTTATATAATAAAGCACAAACTCTTCTAATGCCACACTTGAGCTAAATTTGGCACATCCCAACCTTATTGAAGTCGCAAAGCTTCCAGAAAAGCACCAGCAGCTCCTGGTGGAACTGGATTTTTTTTGTGGAGTTAGGCAGGTAAGTCTGAGTCAGAGGATTGGTCAGCAGACGAGCGAGGCCCTTCAGTACAAAGTCAAAGTCCTACCAGTGGAAGAGCACAGTAATAGCTTTTAACAAGTGTTTGCCACAGGAATTATTATTCTTTTTTTTTTTTTTACACATTAGGCGTACCTCCTCTCTGTGAATCCTTGACAGATAATTCACAAACAGGTTTTCAGGACCTGCAGACTGCACAATAAAAAAGAAAAAGGTGTATTTGAATACAACATAACACATCAAATATCATCAACAAACTGATATGCTCATCATGACCTTGTCATACCTCTTGTTCCTCCATACTGGATGGAGAGGCAGGAGGGTGGGAAACCCCTCCATCATGCTCCAGCGTCACAATGAGGATTTGCACAGCCTGCTCCACCAGCTGCTCTCGGTAGTCAGAGAAGAGTAGGTGGTTGTATGGGATGCCGTAGCCCACCGGATCATAGGCGCACACCACATTAAGCAGAGACGTAAACAAAGGCAGCGCATGTCTGTGGAGAAAAACATGAAGACTATGTTAGTGAATTGCTCAAAAAAAATGAACACAAGCTGCAACTTTTAATGAAATGTTCTGTTTTAGTCAATTGTGTTAACATGGTGTTACCAAATCCATAAATAATATTTACATAAACATAACAAAATGTGGGGGTTAGCACCGTTGCCTCACAGCAGGAGGGTTCCTGGTTCAAATCCCAGCTGGGGTCTTTCTGTGTGGCTTTTGCATGTTCTACCCATGTATGCATGGGTTCTCTCTGAGTACCCCGGCTTCCTCCCTCCACGCAAAAACATGCAAATCAGGTTAATTGGTGACTCAAAATTGACCCTACGAGTGAGTGTGAGCATGGGTGGTTGTTTGTCTTGTTTGTCTCTATGTGGCCCTGTGATGGATTCGTGACCTGTCCAGGATGTACCCTGAGTTGGATTAAGCGGGTATAGAAAATGGATACATGGATAAAAAAATTTGCCAAATTCTTAACTTTGTAAACATAGTCAAACATACACCTGCAAACTTTGATTTTGGAAATGTCACCCATATCTCAGCTACAAAGCCACAAGCCATCTGCACTGTAAGCTATACATAATGTTACTGCAAATCTCTAATTTTCTAAAAGTAGGAAAACAATGAAATGCCAAACAAACCAAACTCTGGTTTTTGCTAAAAAAAAAAATAAATAAATGTGAATCAAAAATCTTATCTTATTTTCTGATATAAATTCTGATAAATTCTGCTAACAGCTGTAACTGTCTTTCCTAATCCTCAAAAAGTGATCAAAAGGGACATTTATTTATTTATTCATTTGTTGTTTTTTTAAATCGGTCCCTCATCCACACTCACACCACCACAAGCTACGTAATTAATAAACTTGTGGCCATTGGGCCTGTACGAGTGCAGTCTCAAACACCCATTTCCAAATAGAGTGTTTCTGACCCATGTGGACCATGTTTCATCTTGCGTACATTCATGCAAGGGGGGGGATTTGTGATGAAGGAAAACAATTACCCTGTGAGGTCAGGGGTCATAGACTATATTTCACATAATATTCTGTGGACTGTCCATACAAACAAGGACAACTTTTGGAAAGAGAAGCTTCAGCTGTACATTCTATATATAATTATTTTTAAACTTCAAAGTACACTTTGTTGTGTTGATGAAAGGAGTTTTTATAATAGTATTTAGAATAATTTGTGGCCAGAGTATAATAGTTAGTTTTTCTTTAGTTTATCCATTTTGATTTTTGGTCTGAGGGTGCTGGAATCATCTTGAGCAGAATTGCTTTGTTTCCCGAATATTTCACTGGTAAAATATTTAAAAGGCACGGCAGCTTAAGACATTTTTCTGAGCAAAAAAAGTATGGAGAAAAGCTTATGTAACTACAACTACACATCAAAAATAAACAATGAATCAACTTTCAACTACTGTGCTATATGCAGTATATGTATTAGGAGACTTATTGATAATGCTCCTGAAGCATGATTTTATAATTGTTTCATTACATCTAAGAAACACATTCTGTATTTGTTCAGATAGTGTCTAAAAATCAGATTTTTGAGAGTTTTATTTGATTTATTGATGCTGCGATGCTTAAGTAGATGGAGCATTGGCAGAATTCCACTTTGACCCTGTTTTCTGACCCGTTTTCTGCATTGAATACTGGCACTTTGTCCAGTCAAAAGGTTTTAACTGTTAATCTTTCTTCTTTCTTTTTTTTCTCCTTTAAATTTCTCTGTCTCTCTCTTAACGCTAGCTTTTCTTCCTGAGCTCCTCATTGCTGGAGACTGCATCGTGGCATTTTTCCGTTTCATGAATTAATCAGTGTGCAGCACACATGTGTTCTGGACATCTTACTGTTAAAAACAAACTTATATGTAAATGCACATTGGCAGTATCATCCATTGCATATTTCAGTAAATACATTGTTAGAATTGCCCACATATATGGGTAAAATGCATGCAGAGGCATGCAACTTTGCAGAGGCCCCTTCAGTGTCTATTAGACCGGGTACTAATGTCAGGTCACCTATTAAACATTTCACCTCTTGTAGCATTTACAAAAGTCATCTAAATAGTCACTTGACATCTGCATGGATGCACACAATCACATATGTCCTTTACCTATTTTCTGTGGAGCAGAAGAATGTCACCCAAGGATTGAGGACACTGTTGTCTGATGAAGGAGGCAGGTACATGGCCTCAGAGAAGCAGGTCAATAACAATCTCAGCAACTCTGTCCTGAAGGGGAAAAATGATGAAGGCAGACAGAGAGAAGTAAGTCCCGCAGTGAAATTTGAAAAAAAAAGTTTATGGCCTAGATATTGCAAGGTGGAACTATTCAAAAACAGCTGACTCACCTATTCAGATCATGGCTGTAGTTGAGAGGAGGAGACTGAGCAAATCCTACCCCTGACTCCCAGATGTACTCACAGCTGTCTAAAGACTGCATGCTCTCAACTGAGTCCTAGATACGGTCACAAGACACATCAAAATGTAATTATTTCAATCAGACTGTCCGACTGACTCTTTGCACAAAATAAGTTGTCATTTCATCTATCCATCACTGGACATAGTTTATCATAACAAATAGGTTATGCCTTCTTTTTTAAGAGCAGAGTCTCACTTTCTCTTCCTTGAACAGACCATTGTCTGCAATCCAGTTTATGGTAGAATGTTAAAATGGCAAGAACGTTCATTGTGAGGTCAAACTGGCACTGTGGCAGGCAACATTCCTTTCATACTCATGAAGGAAGTGGAATTCTTCCTGGAGTAACTGGCAGTATCTCTTTCTATGTTGTCTTTTCTGCTAAACTTGAGAGACAGGTTAGTTAGGTGACTTTAAGTCAGGAAGGAAGAAACAGTGCCTGGAAAATGTGTCTAACCTTTAAAACAACAAATTAGAGTTAGGAGAAGAAAAACTTGCTCCAATGTGTCCAGAATAGTTGTGTTTGCCCGATGGTGGAGAGATGACAAATGACTTGCAACTGGATTGCACAGTGTCAGGACAGGTACTCACAGGGCCTCGCTTGTGACTGTGCACCGTGAAGTCAGGGCAGAAGAGAAGGTCAGCAATAGCCAGAAGCAGTGACTCAGCCAATGGTCTGGCTCCATCATCTTCATCCAACTCATCTGTCTGAAAAAGGGTGGACACGTGAGGCGTAAAAAAGTTTTTCAATTCTCTCCAAGTTAATGAAAGCCCCGATTTAAGCGGAAAAACAAAAGGAATATGCCTCATGACAAACAGCTTTCTATCAACTAAAATGTCTTTGTTGCATAATTTCCTTGTTACAAACCTCCTCATAGTTGATCAACTGAATGAAAGATTGAAAGAAAATACTTTGCTTATAACCTCGGTGAACATCTTAAATATAATTGTGTCTTCGGAATGAAGCATCTCATGTCTTTTTTCCACCAAAGTGGTTCCAGTGGTGGTTTGGAATCATAGCTCAACTTTAAGCTTTTCTGTTTCAACTGCCAAAGTACTGAATCTGCGCCAGCAAAAACTGGTGCTGCAGAGGCTAAAACTCCAAGTTGGTCCTGGAGGAAAGAACTGCTTGTGCTCAAGACCAACTCCTGAGCACAAAAATAATAAAGGCTGGGCTGTGCCACACCAGACAGGACCCTGGTTGCAGGCCGTGTAAAGAGAACTCTGAGACAGCAGCAGGTTGTAAGAGGCAGACAGGTAGCTCATACGTGGACCGTAATCAAGTGGTGGGAACAGGCTTCAGGAACATCTGTGCCGAGTTTAAAGGTGGTGAAAAATGACAGAGCTAAGGGCCTGTGGGACTTCCAGGTCCAGACAGATAAACTGGCGATGGCTTACCAATCGGACACTGAGGTGGTTAACAAACTACTGAAGAGGGCAATAGTGACAAATCCTAGTAGCAATCCTGAGCCACAGTAACATCAAGAAGCAAATCATAAGAGGGTTGAAATATACCAACGGCTGAGAGAGGAAGATAAAAAGACACAAGAAGTGAGGACAATAGTGGTACAAGTGGTAATCTCAGCACCCAGGGCCATGAACTCAAAATGGGAGAGTGGCTCCAACAGATCTGAGGAACATCAGAGGTCTCTGTCCAGGGGAGCGCAGTTCTAGGAACAGATCACTCACCCCCTCACGTGAGCGGTTGTATGTTATAATGTAATGAATAGAGGAGCATTCACAATTGACCTTTTAAACTGAATTCATAAACAGTTTTTGCAGCTTTGTTTAGAAACATTATTAGGCATCTTATTGCTTCTGGCTAGAGTTTATAGATCCAACATGAAACAGCACTATGATTCAGTGTTCAGAAATACTGACCAGCAATTGTAAATGCCAGAAATGCCAAAATAACCACAATGGACACAACAACAGAGAGACTCAAAAGGGTAACAAAGAGATGTGAAATGTTAATCAGAATAGTCTTGTATTGATACTGATCTATCGCATTTACAGGTTTAAACAGCAGTATTCATTGCTGACAAAAGTCATTTGAATTTTGTCTAAACTTCTAAACATCATTAGAGACAAACAAAGCTTTCTTGTCCAGCACACACTCACCCCAGCTCGCCCAGCACCGGGCACTGTTGACCAGAAGAATCCTCTCCAGTCCTGGTCCTCAAAGATGTAAGGAAGAATACGCGTCAGGATCCGAGTGCTGTTCAGAATGACCTGCTTCTCTCTCTCAGTTGGACAACCAGACTCTGCTCCCTGCACCAGTTTCTCCACGGCCTGGACAATCAAGTAACATGGTTGGAGAAAAACTGAGCCAAGAATGGAAATCTGCTGAATTTGGCAACAAGTTCCTCTGAGTTGTTATTCAACTCATGAGTTCAGTTCAGTTCATGAATTGTTATTCAACTCATGAGTTGAGTTCAGTTCATGAGTTGTTATTCAACTCAAAGGAACGTCTTGATTTAGACTGTTTTTGATTTAAATTTCAAATATCTCACTTGTTTCTTCTCCATAAGTGATAATATATTTCAAAGGCATTGCCCACTTAATGTGCTCATAGTGTGCATTATTATTTATTTATAACATTATTATGTTTCTGGAATACTTTCCATAAAAAATTGTAATACTAAATTCTTACTAAATTAAACATTTCTGTTAGGACATTTAATATACATGTCGATCTGTATCTCTTCTTTAAGATGCCCTTAATTCAGCAGTACTGATGTTTCTCTTTTTCCAAAAGTAGGCATTAAGGGCAAAAGCTCGCTTGATCTTGATTTTCAGTATGAATACAGACCGTGAAAGCGGGGCCTCACGATCCTTCTGACTTTTTGGGTTTTAAGCAGGAGGTGAACACTGGTGTGTGTTCTGTTCATGTGCAGAAGTAAACATGAGACTATGCATAGGTCCAACACTTTTGCTAATAAAATGTGACTCTTTGTAAACTGTTATGCATCTTCTGTGGATACTCCACAAAATGAAATTGAACCTATATAAATAAAGGTTAATAAAATAAAAAAATAAGAACTCCACACACATACACACCATAAATCACAGTATGTTTCATTTGACAGATAGAATAATTTGTCTATGAGAAGGAGTGTATTGTTCTTATGGACAAAAATTATCTGCAATTCATCAACAGCCTGCAGCAGCCCATTTCTAAAATAGGTAACAAACCCTATGAATGAGCTTAGCTTGAAGTGCTCTCATCTCCTACTCTTTATCTAATTATGCTGTTCGCCTCTGTGCGTCTGTTTTGTTTCTGATAGGCAGCTTCAAACGGAAGCTGGGAGCAAAAGACGGGAAGCAAAGTGAAAGGAAGGGGAGTTGACTCATTTATTCCCCCATTTGCGTCTGCACAGGGCTCTAAAAACAAAATCCTGCATTGTTTTCAAAACAACATGAATCCACAAAGTCTCTAATGTAAGCATGTCCACATGGTGCAATCTCCTCTCAACATACAAACTCACATTTTCCCATGGGCTACTGCATGGATGGTGTTCAGTGTGTACCTTATAACAGAGGGTTGCCAAATTTGACGGGGACTCCTCTCGCACAGCTCTTATCTCTGCAGCTGGCACCAGAGCAAAAACATCCTGGATTGTGGTGGTGGAGTCTGCCCAGAACTGGTCCCAGAAGGCATCATCTGTGGCTTCCACTGGCTGTAGAAAATATGTCCAAATTAAATTTCCCATATGAGCCATGTGAAGCAGATTCCAAATTCAATGTCCTAACTGATCCTGCACTGCACTGCAATAAACATTATCATTGGCGTTTTTATTTGAATTCATAGGCCTGCATTGTTGTTGAGTATCCTCTGTTACATAAACCATCTCATGTTTAATAGCAATGTAAACACAACTGCTTGTTCTGGCAAGAGTGAAAGCATTATTATGTACACTGACCTAAGCACAGTCCACCTGCAGCATCACAAAAGTGGTTAGTACCGGGCTTACGTCATCAACTATTATTTTGCTCAACGCCATGATTTATTATAATCTAAACTAAATCCGTTGGCTTCTGCTTGAATAGAGGGTTATGGTAATTTGCATCCCAGAATCGACGATCATTTAATCCAATTTATGACAAACACGACTCATATTAAACGACGCATTAAATCTTTACACATCGGCATTGTCAACATTTCCACCCTGTAGAATACATCCCTGTGAATACATATTGGGCTATTTGCAACTAGAGGCAGTTTATTTTTTTGCCACAGCATAAGAAGCCCATCTTCTCGGTGATCCTCGGTGCGCTCATCCGCTTGCGCTCTCTAGAATGCTTCATTCAGCAATATAAAAGCGATCTAACCTGTGTTTTGGTCGTAAGCTGGATCACTGCCTTTCTGAAATCCAGTTTTGAGTCGCTGTTGCCCATTGCGGTTGATTCCCCTTGGACACGCTGGTCCGCTGCTACAGAGAATCCCTGATAATCTTACCTCCGTCCTTCGTTTGAGTCATTGGCGGAGGCGTTTTTTTTTTTTTTAAACCATTGGCTGGCTGGACACACTGAGAGACTACAGGGTGTAACTTCCGGGTAACACTTCACTCAGATTGGACGTTTTGTTTAACGATTATGAACAGCTAGTTTGTATATACACAATCACTTTAATATTAGCTACCCATTTTCTCAGGATTTCTCTATTTTATGATTACCTCACCAAATTGATTTTATGAGGTGATATAGTGTCCGTAATACTAAATATCTATTTATATCATTCGGTATTTCCAGTCCAGAAACTAATTGTAACAATTTACAGTGTATCGAACAGCGATTTTGTAGCGACATCATTTGGGGAAATTCATCATATGCCATTACATTTCTGAATGTAAGTAGGCTATATTGGTGTGTTAGAGGAAAATATACAGCCATCTAACCATTCCATTCGTTTTCTATACCCGCTTGATCCAATTCAGGGTCGCAGTCTGGACGGGTCGCCAGTTCACCACAGGGCCTCACAGAGACAGGAATTGAAACGGGATAGACACACTCACTCCTAAGGACAATTTACAATAAAAATCTATACATTTATGGCTGAAATAAAATAATAAAACCGGTGTGGGTGTTTAATTCCGATAACACTTTTTCCGTTTCAGAGTGTGCGCTCGTTTTTTTATTTTGTGTTGCATTTAGAACTCCCGGAAAGCTGCCTTATTAGTGTCTGTTCAACAGGCTTTTGGAGCACACCGTTGACCTCGTAAAAGAGTAATTCATTTATGTTACAAATACTGTCATCAATACTACCCTGCTACTTAAATCCAACATTGGTAATGCCACAAGAACCTCTGCCATGATTAGACAGCACAAGAATATCTTACACCAATTGCCTGAACACCCGCGGGCCATAAAAGCACCATATCTCTGCGCATGCGCTGTGACATGTAAACAGAACTCGCGTTTGGATGTTCGAGGATGGTAACGCCAGCTAGTCTGGATTAAAGGCCAATATATTTTACTTGGTCCTTGTTACCGAAGTCCTTTACCTGGTTAAAAAGAAACTGACTAATTATTACCTAATATAAGTTTGTCAACTATTGTCAGCAACATCGGATATAAAGGCAGCGTTAGCTCGCGGTGACGTTAGCGTTAGCTTATAACCAATGACAAAGCGCTGGCTGGCTTGTTATCAGCTAGCTGGTCAACGCCGACATTTTGCAGCATAGTTATCATTTAACACTACTTAATAGTGTCTATATCGTTAATCGTAATAGCTGAATAATTTGCAATTGTTGCCAATTTGGATACTGATAGGATATCAGTATCCAGTATAATCAGCTAGGCAGTCTAAGTTAGCTTAAGTAAGGTAATAGGCCATTAACTGACATCAGACTACCGTGTAGCCTTTTAAAGGCCCGAACGAAATAAAAAAGAAGATCCTCCAGTTTGACGAAGTGTCATCATATGTTGACTGAAAACAGGTGAGCGGCGCTTACAGTACTTCATACTTTGTTATCAGTTTGAAACAGTGGATTTTTATTCACAACTTGCAGTATCCATTTTAGAAATGTGGAGCAGCCATTGGTTGAGCGTTTGTTACCACAACGACATACCAATATCATATTCTAGCAGTTTCATGACTAACGTGCCTTTCTTTTTGTTTGGGTACAGTGACCGCTAGATTTTCTGACAGTGTAAAGCATTATATAGCTTCAAAAAGAATTTATACATGTACCGGTATTATAAAAACGTTGAGGCAGAAGCAAGTAAGAAAGGATAACGACTGGAGTTTATTTATTAAATCTACCTGCTCTTCAAAAATAGCTCTGGGATTACATGTTGTTAGTGCTTTTTTCAATTTTGTTTATTTTATTTTTATTATTTTTTAAAGAGATTTGTGAAACCACTACTACCTCATTTGTATATCTGATGCCCAGTAATGACACTTGTAATTTTGCTTTAACCCATAACAGAAAACGCCAGCGCTGCGGTGGTGATGAGGAGAGTGGCCACCTGGTGCCCCAAGCCAAAAGGCAGAGCAGAGCTCATCCTCTCTCCCCTGTGCCAGGACGGGATGCCTGGGACTCTGAGGTAAAACAGACAGCTGTGAATTGAGTTTATATTTTAGCTCAGTTGATCTTAACTGAAAGAAAATTTTAAAAAAAATAGATAGAAAAGTTTCATTGGTGCTCTTCCCATGTCAGAGATGCCTTTAACCTACCTTTAATTGCATTAATCGACCTTTTTTCAGCTTTACTGGCTGTGACAGTAACTCGCTGATCAGTCTCAGAAACATCAGATTTTGATCCAGTTATTTTTTTATAGTTTAGCATCCAAAATCCGTCAATAATCCTTTTAAGATGTTGGGAATCTTAATCGTCCACTAATTTAAAGTTGCCGTTTTCCTCATTAGATTTATTTATTTTTTTAATCAAATCTGGTGACTGACAGCTATTAAGCAGCATTCTTCTATGCATTATGTGTTTATTTTCTAATTTATGTGGCCACAGCTTGCTCAAAAAATGAAAGCTAAGCATCAGCAAAATTGGTCTAAACACCAACTGGACCTCTTTCAAAAATGGAGACAAATATCCTATGTTGAGTAAAAAAAAGGGGGCACTTTCTACCTTAATATTACTCATCTGTTAATTTGTTAAGTTTAAACTCATTTTCGCTATTTTCTTTGATAAATCCCCAGCATTAACTAATTAGATGTAAATATTGACCGTTAACCAGAACACTTCCATGGTAGTTCCCACGATCAACAGACCTATTAAAGGAAACTAACTGTTTCCTCAGCTGAGGAAAGCGCAAAGTACATTCTGCCGTCCTCACCACTCCTCAAGGGTCTACCGGGTCCCTCTCGGACACCTAGGTCAATCTCCATTTAGAAAAATGGCATACAGTACCAGACTAACAAGTGGGAGAACATCATTGGTGCTTGTTTTTAGAATAGACTTTGCAGGAGGATTACATTTCTATACACCTCTTCAATGTACTGTTGATCAATTAAGAAAAGTAGTGCGTAAAGAACAGCGTTCACATCTTTAGAGTCCCAGTAAATTCGCACTAGTGGTTATAATAACCATGTACTCACACTTGATTGTAATATGTCTGTAAAGGTGATGTAGACTGAATGAACACGATGGGCAAACCTACAGGTTATTTGACATGTGGGTGTTTTAAGCAACCTTAGTTTCCCTATACTTGTCTTCTAAGCATGTGATGTCTTTGTGATCTACTTTTGGCAAATTCCATGTCTCATCTTAAACATGAACGTTTTATGCTTGAATTTGAGTAGAACAAAAAAAAAAAAATAACACTCCAATCATGATTTTTATTGATCAAACAGTCATCCAACAGTGAGAGCAGCAGCAGCATCAGCAGTCCAGAACATGCCGCTGGGAGTCAGTGTGTTGTGGGCCCCTGTAGTCCCCTCATCTCTGGCAACTCTTCAGAACTTCTTGGCCCAACAAACCAGGTGTCATATCTGCAGATCAACCGCATCCTCAAGGAGGCCCACTTCCAGAGCTTGCAGAGTCGAGGTCACCTCAGAGACACATGATGAAATGATGTCCCTCTGTCAGCCACCAAAGGACTGAGGACCTGGAGCATATCCCAGCATCACATGCTGAAACACTTCACTCAGCTTTCCCCACTTATTTCCAATTACTGTGGCATCTCACCGCCCTAGAGATATGTGGGTGAAGGCCAGCCTCTGGTCAAGTATATGGGGATGGTTTATCATTCAAATAAATCAAAGTGATTTTCAGTTGAGCAATAATTACTCTGAAAACTGTGACCAACTTAACATATTTTCTATCAGCTTATTTTGGGATCAGTATGGTTTACTTGCTGCTCTGAGAGCCTTATTGTGACTGATTGATAGTGAATCCTTGTGTTTTGTCTTAAATGTATGAAAACAATGGTGCTGCCAAAGCGGCACCAAACACAATTTTAGGCCAGTCATGGTGACTTGTTTAGTCTTACAGTAGAATACTTGGGTTGCATATGGCTGGATTAGATGTCTGTAAGTACATGGACCAGTCTCAGGGAGCATATGCACTTGTCTTAGACTGCTCATTTGCTTTTATATTCAGACATGGACTCCTTTACAAGAAAATGTATGACCCATGGGAGTTAACTTAGCAACAGGGCTTTACTTAGTTCAAAATATTTATTATACATTTCTGTGAAAATAGGTTTCAGCTTGTTGTAGAGGAGTCAGGTTGTAGAACATAGGATTTGGTGTAAGGCAGGGTCATGCATTTCTTTAAAGATTTCATTGCACTCCCAAGACGGATACATTTTAGTCACAATTTCTAGTATTTCATCAGCAATTACGCTCACTCTGCGTAAGATTCCTCCATAAACTCTCTGTATTTAGGAAGTAGTACAATAAATGCATTTAGATGCACATTCAGTCACAAGTGCAGATAATATTTGATGATTAGAATATCGTGCCCTGTTGTTGCTTTTTTGGGTTAATTTTCTCCCCCTTGTTATGCTACTGATCTGAAAAAGTCTTTATTTCTTGAGTTTGTTGTACAAAAACTCTTATTTGGTGATATTTGGCATAACAAACCAGTTTTTTTTAAGAGTCATTAGGTAACCACAATGTAGAATGTCACTTGAAAAGTCTAAAAAGCACCACTTTAGTACATTGGTCATTATATTTGACGTGAAAGAATTTAACAACATCATTTGACTGGTGCGACCACAACCAAGAGAAAAACGCATGCAAAAGAGTGCTTCACTTGTTTGGTGACAGTTTTCAGTTAACATGTTGATTTAGAACACAAAGAAGCGCCATTTGTTTAAATTTCAGATATAATTACCCAATCCCTTTTTTTTTTTTTTTCTTTTTTAAAAGTGATGAGAATGCTGAGTGATTAATGTCAAAACTGACCATAAAAGAGCAAATATTACTGTTTTGGTATCATGACAGCACCCTGACATTAAATAAGGTCAGACAAGGGGTAAAGAGCATGTTTTTTTTGATTATGTGAAACTCTTGAGAACAATATCACCACCTTTGACTTCTCAGTGTCGATACCTTTAAAAGCTGAAGTAGGAAAAACAAAAAAAAAGACCATTTGAAAATGCTTCTCTCTTCTTGCTCTTCTCCCGATCCTCCAGCCGCACACAGGCATATGAATGTACTGTATGCTTTGACAATATATTGATACATGCTTCAATCTGCTTATTTTCAGATTCTGTAACTCTGCCTTCTTTTCTTTTGGCTGGTTTTCAGTGTAGGCTGCTGCTACCAATGCTGGAATAGCAGTTTTTCCTGCAGCATTTACTACTGTCATATGAGTACCTTCATCTGCATTAAAGAACAGCTAATAGAAACCCAGTCCATGCTTGGTCAGGGTCTCCTATCATGGGTTTAGATTAAAGCTGGAAAACAGCCAATAGGGGAACTTGTAGAAGTCTATGTAGCCTAGAAACTGGATGAATAAAAAATCTCATTATTTGAGTGATTTCCCCCTCTCATTAAAAGAGATTTGCATCTGGCCTTGCAAGTGTTTGGCTAATCTTTCCCTTAATCTCTTGAGGGGCAGGTTTGACATGATGGCTGAACAGAAAAGCCCCATCTGGGCATTTTTGGAAACAACCACTGAAATGAACAGCATTTTACTCAGTTTTTGCGTATGTATTACAACAACTTGATGTAGTATTTTCTTTGTTGAGCCTTTAGCTTACATTTTTCTGCTTCAGTGCCACATCACACTTTTTGTTGCTCTAATTGGTTGTTGGTTTATCCAATTATGAGACCATCAGTAATCAAAACATAAATGAGAGGTTTTAAACTAATTTGGGAAATTGTCACGCAATTCAGGCAACAAGTTTCCTCCCAGGCCAGTTGGAATACAATATGGTGAAAGATTGTCATAGAATCTGTGCCCAGTTATGCCAGAAATATTACTGCCTATTCCCAAGCTATAACTACAACTTTCCACATTTCATGCTTTCTCAGCCTTTTTTTTTTTTATGTTTATGCGTGGGACTGCTGTGGTGTTGATGCACGTAGGAACAAGTAGATATTTCTGTCAAGAAGGAGTTGCATTCCAGAAGCTTGGGTTGCAATATTATTGGACTCTCTAAAATGGTGTTTTATCTGCAGGCAAGCCTTCCTGTCTGTGCACTACCATTCAAAGGTTGCTGAGTGACTATCCCTGTGCACTAGAAATCCTGATGTAAGGCTACATGTCGCCTTCTCTGAAAGTGGGATTGGTTTCTTTGCTGAGCCGTTGTCCCGGAACTAAGAAGTTTATTTTTATTTTTATAAATCAATGTGTCAAAATAAATGCATTTTTGAGAGGTGGTTTTATTATTATTTTTAATTATATATTTTTTGTATTTAGAAATGTGAAATATCAATGTGACATGGATGTTTTTTTTGTTTGTTTTTTTGTCGATACCTTCTTGTTTTGAAATAAAATTAGATTTTGAACAAAGGCAGTTCAACGTTTCTTACCTAACACGTCTTCAGTACCCCCTGTGCATAGCTTGTTATGATGTTTGGTAGGCAAGTTGTCTTTTGTCTATTCATACTGTCATGATATACCTGCCAGGTTTGCATGAATTGTAATGCATGCCCTTCTGCCCCCCCCCCCCCCCCCCCCCCCCCTAAAAAGGCAGAAGTAAATGACTCCCCATCCAGTGAGACCATCTTTAATGAGACATGACCTGTGTCTAAGGGAGGAGCAGTGAAAGGCTTCTTTAATTAGCACACTACGTGTCCTTGTCACAGACACAGTAACAGATTACATACATTAATGCACCACGTGTCACCACGGTTACCTTGCTGGCTACTCTGAGTCCTCATTACTAGCCTGCTTTGAGTCCACTTCTACTAAATTAGAGAGATGAAAAACGAGCCCGTGATTAGAAATCTTTCTATGCGATGACAACAAAGCTCTTTACTCCGGTGCATACTTTCTCCTTCCCTTAAGGACAGCAGCATATAGAGACTGTCAATTAGTAAGCTATTTGTGAGTCTTTCATCTCAGCATCATTTCGGGTATGTCTGTTTTGAATATGGCTTTTGTGTCTTCCTGCAAATATCACATTAGTGTCTTGCATGTGGTATGTAATTAAGGTAGTGAGGATGCAATTACTGGGAGCTTGGGAAAATAGTTTTTGCGAGTGATGGTGCCAGTCATGCATACTGAAGGAATACTGCCCTGAAATGCAAATTCAGGGGGTGCATTCATGGCTTGTTTGGTTTTGCGCTGTTGATGGTATACAGCAATGAGTGCACAGAATGAGACGTGCTCAAGAAAATGTATTCGATTCTTTTTGACATCAAATATTTTTTTGGTGTCTCTGCTTGTAACTTTTTTTTTTTTTAGTACAATTGCAGTATTGATAAGCAAATTTCCTTTTCAGTGTGTCTTAGTAACTGCTGTCGCTCTGAGAGCAGATGTTCATGAAAAGAGCAGGAGAGGGCAGCACACTCTGAGTGTTAACACATACCGATTCCACACAGTCTAATACTCATAAACGCTGGTGAATTCTGCAATGGCAGGGAGACGTGTGGGCTACTAAGAAAATATTTATCTTTAATCAGTTTTCACACACACACACACACTCACCCACATTGTATTTTCGGTGCGGCTCACAGATATGAATCTGGTTGATGATGAATGGCTCATATTTGTTGAGTGGAAAGGCAGAATAAAATGAACTGTCCTTGTTCTTGGGTCTATATATGCGCATACATTGTTATATTTTTACCATGGCCAATGAAAAAAAATCTGGGTTAGTCTATGGCTTATTTTCTTTGTGTTTCCTCTGTTGTTTCCCATCTCTCCTCAGAGGTGAAATCACAATTTAAACCAGTAGCAGAAAATCTGCTGTGTGTTTTACATTTATCAGTGTCCAGTTCACCTTCAGTTTCAGGATTTGCAAATATGAATTCTCCTTGAATAATTTCATTAGCATTGGATTGTTTTTGAAAAACTGTTCACATGCCAGTCATTCAAGTTTGGTTTGTACAACAAATAAATGAATGAATAAAACTAAAATTTGCCTTGAAGCTGATCTGATCAACATTGCCTCTCTGTGCCACAACTTTGGCTGAAATGTATTTGGACAGCTGTTGCCTGGCTTGAAATGGTGATTTTGTTGGCATCATGTTTGCTGCTTTTTCTTGCCAGCCAACACAAACATCTGCTTTGCCTTTCCAATATCAAACAACAAAGCTGGCCTGCTCTGCTGCTCTCATGGCCGTCCTGAGAATTAATGACCCACCAAGCACATTAGCAGTGCCCTATGGCCCCGGTCTGGCTGCAGTGGGGAAACAAGGAGAGGGAAAGCTTAGTGGGTAGGAATAAAGATGGTTAGATATTTTTGTAATATTTGGTCTTTTTTAATTCTACAGTTGGCCTTAATTTTACAACAATGTTGACAGGTCCTGGATTTCATGCAGAATTATGTCGTAGAAACAGCATTTGTCATTTCCTTTGGCAGCAGAAGAGGCCAGCTGAATAAATCTGAGAAAGAGGTCATTAAAAGTTAAAATGTACAGTTATTACAACACTCTTGTTCTTGATTAAAAACAAAAGCTAAAGAGAATCCTCCTTACTTTCTTTACATTGCCACTTTGAGTGCTCACCCTACCAAACTGCTGCTGTTACGGTCTGGTGACGACTGAGTTATCTCAGGAACTGTAGCCTAAACGTCCCGCCCCAACGCAGCTGAGAAACAGTTGACACACTCCACTAAATGAGCCCTTAAATAAGTGTCTGCAGTTTTTAAAGCTTCCAACAGACTGAACATGCAAGTCAGATAACCAAAAGGCTCAGCATTTATGGATCAGTGTCTTTAGTTCCACTTTATTACTCCCCTGTACACACAACGCATTTCAGGGACAATGTACAGAGGATTGTTTTCATTGGAAAAAAATAAAAATTTACAGTGAATGCCTTGACTAGTCATCACAGACAAAGAAAAAAGACGGGGTTGAGCAGTTTAAGTGGTCAAGTACAGACTGTAGCTGTTCCCCTTTTTATAGATGCTTGTGAGAATATTCAGACGCACTGTTTTGTATTTGTAAAATTGTGATGTTTACGTGGTTCAGTTTTGCTCCGCTGAGCCATTAACACTCGCAGGCTTTCAACCCGGAGAGGGCTGCAGAGAAGAAGTGCAATAGTTTAGAGAGAGCCGTGCTAAGTGGGACTGTTTAGGGTTGACTGGGTAGAGCATGCACTCAGCACAGCACCATATAGACCGCTGTTTTCTAAATGGCCTCTATTAGCTGAATGGGAAAAGGCTGAATTTAGGCTGGTGTTGTTAGCTCAGAGAGGACAGGCTGCATGGCTCACCCACCCTGATGTTGTCTCCACTCAGCTAACCTGCCACACTGCCATGTTTCATCACCAGAGGACTGATATGGCGCCGCTCACAGCCACCAAGGTGCAATTTGTTGCATTTGGACTATAACTGTCAGGAAGAGATATACCCTCACTTAAATAGCGGCCCATAATATGCCCCTCTCCCTGTATTATCCTAATTGAACCCATGGGCAGCCAACGCCATCAATAGCTGAGCTCATCTGCAAATTAATAAAACATGGGCCCTCACCAGCTCTATGTCTATGATACAACATAGAGCTACTTAGATATACTAAAGGAAAGAGTTTGTGATTGTTATTTGAAGAAGAAATGGAGGCACAATAAAATGTTCTCATTTTCTTTTCAGCAATGATGAGCCTGAGTTCTTATGGGTCCCACGGTCCTGCATGTATTCCCAGTGAGCTCCTCTCCTTCCTTCTTCCTTCCTTACCCATAATGGAAATGCTTATTAAAACCATCAAACACCATTTACCTAAACATTCTTTTGCAATTCACCCAAATGCACTGATGTTAGACCGGTGGCTGTAGGCCTTTGCAGTGCAGATTCCCTGTGATTCTACAGGTCATTAGCAACCAATATGTTTTGTTTTCTTACCACTGCTGGTTAATGCCAGGCCACATCTTCCTTAGTCAGAACTGAGACACAGCGGCACCATCAATAAGTGCCGCATCAACACAAGTACAGAGGGATTTGGATTTTGTGTTTATTTTGATTGTCTGGATTGAGGCCCAGCTTGATGTGGGAGACGATAAAAGAGGTGGTCATCATAATAAGACCTGGTTCTTAATAACAACACATCCCTCGGGACACTAAAAAAGCAGCCAGAGGTTATTAAAGACATCTATCACATCTGTTGGTCAAGCAGTCACTTATTCACATTCCTCCCTCATCCTCTCACCACTGGTAATCACTCCTCTGCTTAACATGAAACCAAGGCCATGGTGACCAAACTTTCTTCTCTTTGCTCCGTGTCTTTTACACTCCCACGCAGCTTCATTCTGTGTTACTTTATTTTCACACATACAAAGCTCAAAGCAGACTTTCAAAGCCTGTGACCTCCTACTGTTTCCCAAAAAGAATGGCCAAGTCCAAAGTGGCATCAATCTCTGAGGGAGGGCAGAACTCCTCCAATATCAACAAAACGTACCTGGCCTTGAGTGCACCTCCGAGCTTTTGGTCTATTCATGGGCGTATTTTACAGCACAGTCAGTGTGCACTGATGAAAAAAAACACCTCTTGGACATAAAGAAAGGAATGTTCTAAAAGCTGGAAGGCTAAGACAACTTGATGAGCCATCAAGACGGACTGTGATCAACCACAAACACACAGAGAAAAGGCTGACATCACAAAGCTCGGGTATATGGAGTCACTGATATATGGAACAAAATAGAAAAACAGACTCGCTCTCCAAAGAAAACCGTGAGTAATCCTTGGACAGAGTATTGTTGGAGCATGCACATGGTTGTTGAAACACTTTGATGCCACAGTGAATGATGGTGCATGCTTGTCTTTGCTGGACCACATGCAAAATGGGGTTGTAAAAGTATGAATAATAAACAATAAGTCACAAAAAACAAAGAGGAATATTTTTCTTTTTGTAAAAAAAGGATGTTTGTGTTGTAATAAAATGGGGAAAAAACGTCATAAAAGACAAACATTCTCATATCCATGTTGCATTTCATTCTCACAGATTAAACAAACTCATATCGCTACATTTGTGGGCTTTTGTTGGAATCTGCTCCTGCAGATCAAAGAAAGTTTTCCTGTTTCAAATCTTTAAGCTTGTACAGTGGTATTTCCAAAGAGTGATATGTTCTGTGGAATGTAAACAAAAACAGAATAACGATCAGCTAATTAGTCAGACCGTATATTTAGTTAAAACAGTACAAATGTTGACACTGAGTCATTTCTTTTACATCATATGTTTACTTTGAATTTAATGACATCAGCACACTTCAAGAGGGGCAGAAGCAACAAAAGTGCTTCCCAAAGAGTTTCTCTCTGAAGAAAAGTCTGTTTCATCTACTGTCCAATACCCGAAAAAAAAAATGTCATCAGGGAACATGAAGAAATCTCTGAGACAAAGCTGATTACTGAGCCTGCTCTCACCTAACAGCATCATATACCTACATTTTATTTGGACCTTTGTCATCCTAATTCAGGGTAGAAGGCAGCCGTGTTTTAACCCATTGGGTAAACAATAATGTTTCTTCATATCGAGCAGTTTTGGTTCCTAAACCTAACCCAGTTTTAGTGTTTAACCCTAAAATAGTTGTGAGAACCTGGATGTCTTCTCCAGAGAAGATGTTTTTTGGAAGACAAAAAAAAAAGCAAAGAATAAGAGAAAAAAAAATGCTTTAAAACTATAGCGATTCATCTAATAACATCTTAACTGTGTCACTGTTATCATTATAAAGTTTAAAATGAGAATATGAACAATAACATTTCACAGTTTCAATGTTAAGTATATTTGTACTATTTTCAACTTAAAGTAGTGTTTAGAAGATATGTCGTAGATTGCATCTTCAGAGCACTTTCCTTTTTTAGTCATGAAATTTAAAAAAACTTTCTTTTCTTTTTTTTAGATTTTCTGACCACTGTATTCTGCTTGCAGTGATAATAGGGGTTGACACCGCCAAAGAGTGTACAAAGTGGTTTGCTCCAACTATATTAAAATACTCCCTACTGCTTTGTGCATTAATCATTTACCACTCTGAAAGGGGCCATTCCTCACAAAAATGACTGTTACTTTTGATCCCTGCGTAATAAATTTTACTGCTCATACTTAAGTTCAACTTCTTTTGTAAGGTCGTACATGAATGGTCACAGTAAATGTAATTTTTTTTAAGCTCCAAATTGGAACCTGGAGAGAATGCCAAAAGGAAACCTAATGCAAATCTATTTAATCAAGTGTGGTCTTCTCAACACTTAAGTGTCAGGTATTGGGCTGCCTGCATTCTTTATAGTGATTTATTCCTGTCAAACTTTAGTGGAAACACAATATTTTGAATGCCTTTGAATGTCTTGTGCTCCGCAACAGAGCATCATATTGAACTGGAACTAAAACCTGGAGTTTGTTGAAATTTGCCACGTTGACTAACATTTTCTAAAGAGAAGTCTCTCACTGTCATTGTCACTAACCATAAAAAGTGGAGCCAAAAGGACATTAAGTGGAGAATTTATGGCCTCTATATATTTGAGTGGAGGGCTGCTAAACCTTGTGAAGTCTCTCTTGGCAGTGCAAGGTTTTGCTTTCTCTGTCTCGCTCTGTTGGTTTTTTTCCCTGTTGCTTCAGAGTGCCTACATTTTCCCTTTCTTTATTTTCATTGGCATTTGAAGAGCACGGTGCTCTGTTGAATGTGCTCATTCAATAGTGAACTTTTCAATACAGACATGCCCACACCGATACATTAGAACACAGGCACATGTACACACACAAAGAAAAGCAGCCGTGAACATGCAGAGAGTCGACACTGACTCTCCTGCTCAATGCCACAGGACACTGGAACCCAGCAAGTTTCAGACATGCACCAGGTCTGAAAGCATTTCTTCCCATCTATGCTCATTATTGTCGGGGGGCATTAATTGATTGGTTTGGTTTCTGTTCCCCTTTGTGAGGTGGATTTAGTCCCGGCTTTATGGACGTTGCTGAAGTCTATTCAGACCATTC